>NC_052349.1:83963000-84027229 GCF_009727055.1 Benincasa hispida | reverse complement strand
CCTAATGGGTCTATTGCGATCGTTTGCCAGCAGGATTGGATTCGCCATGACATTGTTATCATTTGGTGCTCTGTTTCCAGGCTGCTGCACCATCTCTTCTTTATCAGATTGTGGTTGCTATTGGCGGTCTCTCAGTCTCCGTCTAAACGTTATCTCAATCTCCGGGTCGTAATTCGCTAAAGATTGAGAGTCTGCAAAAAAATCAAAAAAATTATTGTTAGCACACTATTTTGCCGAAGTCTCCGACAACGGCGCCAAAAACTTAATGCTTAATTTTTATGAAGTAAATTATGGATGTTATACGATGATGAAATTGCGTTGTGCACTCAAGTTTTCTCAGCGGAATCCAAGTGTAAATTCCACTGAGTTTCCTGGTAAGTCCAGGGTCGAACTCAGGGACTTGTGAAAATAGATTGCGATGGTAATTTTTATGAAAACTTTGCGATAACCGGTAACTCAATTAATTGTGGGTTTTTTGTTGATTGTGTTAATGAAAATAAACAAATGCGGCGAATTTGAGAAAAGTCAGTTGTGTGATAGATGCACTAAGTATACGGATGAACGGATTGAGAAGATCTTTAGCTAGCGTTACTTAGGAATGCGTCAAACTATGCGATCATGCTACAACCATGCATAGCAAGTCATTTTCCAATGCAAATGCGATGCTCCTAAGTCTAGGACACATGTGTTGAGTGCAAAAGTGTCCATAGAGCTTATCCCTAAGTCTCTACTCTTTTCCTATGCGATGGTTCAAAATGCATAAAGGCAAGGTGACCACATAAAATCATACCCTATTTCTAGGATGCATGCGATGCGTTGATAACAAATAGTGCTTATTCCTAAGCTCCTATCTCTTGATTATGCGTTCTAACCTGACTCTTCCGAGCCTAAATTCTAATCTGACCTTCCCAAGCCTAGATCCTGTCCTTAGACTACCCTCCCGAGTATCTCTAATGGATGAATGAAGCATATATAATACAAGACAATCGCATAGAATGAAGATTCCCTAGTTGTGCTAGCTAAATGCTTCTCAACTCATTCAACTTATTTAGCTACTCATGCATAAATAATAGAGAGTGAACAGATATAGAGAAGGAAATTCCATTTTTATAAATGAGTTTGAGTACAAAATAATAATGGAAGATAAAGGTAGAGAGTCTGGTAGCAATTCCTTGCTGACCGAGGCTTTTACACTGTCAATCTCTATTCAGTTCCAAAGATGTTCCTGCTTCCGCAAGCATCAACCCTCTCTTTGTCCTCGAAGTTTTTGGCGCTCTCCCAAGCTTACCGGAACGATCTATCAGCACCACATTCCTCTCTCGCGTCCGCCTTAAAACGGAAGGGAAACTATGAACAAAGACGTGCGAACTGAAGTATGAAATTTTGAACTGCTGAATGGTGAACCCCTCTTCTGAAGGATGCCCTTGGTATTTATAGAACATCTAGGGTGAAAGTCGGCTTCTCTCTCATGATTGCACAGATGAGACTGCTTTAATTCCTGACTGATGCGCTGAATATTTGTCATCAAAAAGCTGAATGTACTTATGATTGCTATCGACTGTCAACTTAATTCGGATTCGACTGTCATCAGCTTTCTATTCCATCACGATAAATTAGCCTTTCACCCAGATGCACCCACCATGTTGCGCTGACCAAGTTGCGGCAATCCTTCTCGTGCGAATATTTGCGAACACAATCATCACAAAGCCTTATGGTGAAGTTGCTCTCGACCAATGATTTCCTATGATCGCAATTCTTGCATTGCGTCAACGCATATTCTGCATAAAAACACAAAAATCAACTGTTCCTATGCGGTGAACGTATGTGACCGTAATATTATGAAATTTATGCTTGATGGACGCAATTTAACATGTTTTATCAACGCAAGCCAATATTGTTTAAGAACTTAGCACTATGATAACGTGCATTTCTTCCCGTTATCAATAACATGTAAGAATTAGGATCACATCGTATGTAGCACTTTACAACTCCTTGTAACAACTACAGAGTAGGCTGCATCCAATGGTGTTACCAGAATAAGGTACCCAACCTTATTCATGTACCATAGATCATTTTGACTATTTACTCGATCCTGATTCACTCTTATGTCTCCACATAAAACTCAAATACTCATATAATAGTCATAGGTCTTAGTTTATTGGATTTAAATTTTCATACAGTTTATGAAATCAATAATAAATATATTGATTATAGAAAATATTTATCATTTTACAAACTGCAAGTTTTAGGACATAAAACGCAACAATACTCCCACTTGGACTAAAACTCCAGTGGATCAATATATACAAATATATACAATGTTGAGTTTACATGGAAAGAATAAAATGTACAAATACAATAAACTAGGGCATTACAATACCCATAAATTATCTCCCACTTGCCCTAATGAAACAAAACTCATAGACCTAGTCCTACTAGGCGACCCTCAAACATTTTAACCGAGAGGGCCTTCGTAAATGGATCAGCTAAGTTGTCTTGAGAAGCAATCTGGGTGACGATTACGTCTCCTCTGTGTACAATCTCCTTGATGAGATGGTACTTCCGCTCGATATGCTTTCCTCTTTTACGGCTTCGTGGTTCCTTTGAATTTGCAATTGCTCCATTATTGTCACAATAGAGAGTGATAGACAGGTGCATATTAGAAACTACTTCCAGATCTGTCAGGAACTTTCTGAGCCATACTGCTTCTTTTGCTGCTTCGCTTGCAGCTACATACTCAGCTTCCATTGTGGAGTCCGCAATACAACTCTGCTTGATGCTTCTTCACACAACTGCTCCTCCGTTTAGAGTGAATACTGACCTCAAAGTTGATTTCCTCGAATCAATACCAGTCTGAAAGTCAGAATCAGTGTATCCAGTAAGGATTTAATCCATAGCACCATATACGAGCATATAATCTCTCGTTCTCCGAAGATACTTGAGATGTTTTTAACAGCAGTCCAATGGTCATGACTAGGATCGAACTGAAATCTGCTGACAATTCCTACGACATAGCATAGATCGAGACAAGTACACAACATTGCATACATTAAACTTCTAACTGCAGATGCATATGGAATTCGATTCATCTCTTCAACCTCCTGAGGTGTCTTAGGACTCTGTTCCTTAGACAGATGACTTCCATGTTTGAAAGGTAAAAATCCTTTTTTGAAATTTTGCATTTTATACCTAGACAACATCTTGTCTACATAAGATGCTTGAGATAATGCCAATGTTCTGTTCTGGCGATTTCGAACTATTTGGATTCCCAGAACATACCGTGCTTCTCCCAAATCTTTCATTTGGAATTAAGAAGCCAACTATCTCTTAACGTCAACTAGATGTTCTACCTCATTCTCAATAAGTAGAATATCATCAACATACAACACCAGAAAAGCGACAGTTTTGTTGACGATTTTCTTGTATACACAAGGTTTGTCAACATTTTGTTCAAAGCCATAAGATTTGATCGCAGCGTCAAACTTCATATTCCAGGATCTAGAAGCTTGTTTTAATCTATAAATGGATCGATTAAGCTTGCAAATCCTTTGCTTTTGACCCTGCTGTATAAACCCTTATGGTTGAGACATATAGATACTCTCTTCAAGATAGCCGTTCAGAAAAGCTATCTTGACATCCATTTGCCATATTTCATAATCATAAAATGTGGCTATGGACAAGAGTATTCTAATAGACTTTATCATGGTAACTAGAGAGAAGATTTCTTCAAAATCTACCCCCTCCTTTTGGGTAAACCCTTTTGCCATAAGTCTAGCTTTGTAGGTTGTACCTTACTAGCTTGGTCTCGTTTTCTCTTGTAGATCCACTTGTAACCGATGGGCTTTACCCTACAAGATCCCAGACAGAATTGAAATACATAGATTCAATTTCAAGATCCATGGCTTTAATCCATTGGTCTTTGTCCACATCATTCATTGCTTGATTAAAGGACAATGAATCCTCTAAACCATCATCTGGTATAATGAGTTGGGTTTCAGTTAAACCCATGTATCAGTTAGGCTGTTGCATAACCCTCCCACTACGATGAGGCATTCTCAACTCTTGAGAATGATGTGGAGTATCAGTTTCATCAACTCCTCTTGTTGATGGACCTGCGCTATCAACAACTCTTGTTGAAGGACCTGTTCGATCAACAACTCTTGTTGATGCATTTGTTGTTTCTCTGGACATTTCTTGTATTACTAGCTTACTGCGAGGTTGATGGTTCTTTATATAATCTTCCTCCAGGAAGGTTGCATTTTTCGACACAAATACCTTGTCTTCCTGAGGATCATAAAAGAAACCACCTTTTGTTTCTTTTGGATAGCCTACAAATAGGCACACTTTTGAACGGTGTTCTAAATTTCTAGGATTTTGCACCAACACATGTGCTGGACAACTCCAAATCCTGAAGTGACGTAAATTTCCTTTATGTCCCATCTAGAGCTCGTAAGGCATTTCAGAATACTTTTCGAGGGAACTATGTTCAAAATATATACCGAATCCCAATTGCGTGTACCCAAAAAGAATTTGGTAATTGAGCGTAACTCATCATGGAACGAACCATGTCCAACAAGGTTCTGTTTTTCCTTTCTGCCACACTGTTATGTTGTGGTGTGCTAGGGGCTGTGAGTTGAGACTGAATTCCATGTTCTATCAAATAGTTCTGAAATTCTATGTCCATATACTCACCACCTCGGTCTGATCGAAGCGTTTTAATCTTTTTACCAAATTGGTTTTCAACCTCAGCCTTATACTCTTTGAACTTTTCAAAAGTTTTAGACTTTTGACACATTAGGTAAACATGGCCATACCTGAAATAATCATCTATAAAATTGATGAAATAGTCATACCCTCCCCTAGCTTTAACATTCAGAGGCCCACAAAGGTCTGAATGAATCAGCTCTAGGGGTTCTTTGGCTCTAAGACCTTTTCCAGAAAAAGATATTTTTGTCATTTTTACCCTTGAGAAAGGACTCACATGGTTGTAATAAACTGTCTTCCAGCTTATTTAGATGATCGTTATTAACCAATCTCTCAATCCCGTTGAGATTTATGTGACCCAGTCTCAAGTGCCAAAGATAGACATTTGGAGAAATCTTCCTCTTCTTATGAGTCCCAACAGTTTTAAACATCTTTATGCTCAAAATAGCTTTGACCTCGGTTGGTTTTAACATGTACAAGTTATTTTCTAGCTTTGCAGAGCAAATATGTTTTTTTTCTCATTTTGATGAACACTTTCGAAATAAACTTTATGATTTTGTTCTAGCAAACAAGAAACAGATATTAGATTCCTTTTCAGAGAAGGAATATAATATAAAATTTTCAAATAAATGTACTTATCTCCTATAAATAACTTCATATCTCCCACTGCTTTGGCTAAAACAATCTCCTCATCTACATAATTCATAATTTCATATGAGTTGGGAGATAGAGGACAATCCTCTATTAAAACTCTTTTGGTGTAATCAACCGCTAGTAATTTGTTTGTTGATTTAATTTTACTGTTATGTACATTGGAAGCGAGTATTCTAGAATTCGGCATGTTGATAAAATTAAAACAAATTCTAATTAGCAAATTGTAACTAAATCCAAGATCAAGTTTTAGCAAAAGTTATAATGTACCTATAACTATTATTTATTTGCAACAATATTTTAGTGAGTCAGAATATGTGCTACCGCGGGGCAGTAAGATACTCCTTCATTAAAAAAAATAATTTTGACCAAACACTATCCCTGGAATAACTTTTATTCCTATTTTCTCTGGAATAACTCTTATTCCTATAGTCGTTTAGTTATCGTTTTCAGTCAAGATCTTTACTAACAACTTAGTAATTCTTGTAAGTATGACTTGCCATTTTCAGATCTTATAGAACAGTATGAACTTGCCTCCGAAATAGAAGACAATATCCAAGACGGTACTATAAAACCCTATTCATTTTACTGAAGTCTAGGTTTTTCTGAATCCTATGTTACAACCTTCCATAGGGATAGCCATCACTAAACGACTAGCAAAGGGCGACTTAAAGCTAACCAGCAGGCACAACATAGGAATCTCACGATTCAGACTAATGGAGGAGACCGTAGGATATATTGACACATATCCATCACCCACTTACTATGAACTACTTCATTCGTTTACTTTGATATTGACTCATACAAAACACTCTCCGTAGGGAGGCCACTTCCAGGGTGACACAAAGCGTCATATGAATCTCATGGTGTAAATTATGTGGAGATGTGGCAGTTGAAATCTATTTATTATAAAAGACTAGGTTATTAAACTGAAGTTTTCCAATAACTCTATCATATAGAAGTTATTAAACTGCCACTGATGTGTTCTATTCTGGGTAGATTTATACTTAGGTTCTTTTCGACTAATAAAACAACCCCAAGTCTATGTGCTTTATCCAAGTATAACTCTTATAATTGGATTTTTACCTATGATGTCTAGGTGATAAACCATTTTATTACCTCACATCACTCTCGTATGCTTATAAAACCGATTACCAATGCTATTCAGCCATAATCCCTAGGTAGAAAGTGTTCTATAAACCGCCAACTTAAGTACCCCCAGCCTTAGACAGGATTATATACCGGTTGAGTTTGTAACCTAGGTTTTATAAGTTTTAATAGTTAAAACAAGTGGTCAACCTACGTGAGCATGTAGCTGTTGATTATGGATTTTAAATGTCTAACCCAATTTTATAACAACTTATAAAAACTTTAGACATGCTAAACATCCATACATACATGAGACATTCAATATTTAATATAACATCTATATTAAATACAAGAAACCCTAACATGCATACTATATATTATAACAATTATAACATACTTTCAATGCATGTAACATGCTTCCTATGGTGGGATTTTAAATCTAAATGGCATACTATATGCACATACAAGATTTATTTAATTATAACATACATCAAATGCATAAATAATTAAACACAGACTGATATGGTTTTAGTTTTGACAAAAACAAGCAAATAGAAGCCTAACTATTACAATTAGCTTCAAAACCATCTTTGAACCGCTCAAACCGAACCCAAGCACCTTGAACCGGACTGGATGAGTCTGAATCGGACCATCAAAGTCTGAACCGAACCAGCCAAAAACACTTTGAGGCTAAACCGGATTGGACCTTGAGAAAACCGGTCGAACTGACTACTCTCGGNAACCGAACCAGCCAAAAACACTTTGAGGCTAAACCGGATTGGACCTTGAGAAAACCGGTCGAACTGACTACTCTCGGTCCAACCTTAAAGTCTTGCAAAGGCCGATTGTGTAGCGCTGAAGGCAATCGTCTAGCTCCATCGCCTTGTGTTGTGAAGAACTACACGATCGCTTAATGTTTGCCTTAACTAAATGATCATTTAGCTTTATCGCATAGAACTACACGATCGCTTAGTGTTTGCCGAAGCTAAACGATCGCTTAGCTCTATCGTATAGAACTACACAATCGTTCAACTTCATCGCTTAGCTCTATCGTATAAAACTAAACGATCGCTTAACATCATCGCCTAGCGCTTCATGTCATCATTTAGTATCCGTCGTAGCTAAACGATCGCTTAGCTCCATCGTATAGAACATCATCGTGTCATTTAGCTTTTCGTCTACACGATTGCTTAGCTCCGCATCTAAACGATCGCTCAGCACTATCGTGTAGCACTTCATCGCATCACTTAGCACGTATCGTAGCTAAACGATCGTGTAGTACCATCATATAGTAAATTCAACGTATTATTTAGTTCCCACACCAAAACTAAACGATCGCTTAGTGCTATCGTATAGCAAATTGAATGCATCGTTTAGCTCCCACAGGTACACGATCGTCTAGCGTTCAACATCACAACGACCAACGCCCATTGCTATACGATCGTCTAGCTTTTCTTCACATCGTGTAGCATTTGGAGCTAGATGATCACTTAGCAACTGAACCTTAACAATGATTTTGAGCAGAAGCTGAAAAACTAGAATAGCAGTTCGGCCTCCTGCACTTGTTTCTTCAATTACATCTTAATTTCAACTCTAATGACTCCAAATAAATTACAGACTCTTGCTAACACATAAAAGCTCATCAAACAAGAGCCAATTACAAATTTAAATAAGAAATTACAGAGAATTAAGATACCAAAACTCAAAAAACCATATCAGTGTATCAATTTCATATTTCTCATATAAAACACCCACCAAACCAAAGTTAAACCGAATTGAATGCTTATATGAAGCTCTGATATCAATTGTAGAATTGTATCAGCAACAACGGAAGCACAACGACCATCTAAGCACTTTAATTCACTAATTTTGGCAAAATATAAAGCATGCTCTTGCAGAAAACAAGTGAGTTTCATGACACACCTCTTGTAGAACTTCTTCAAAACTCATTCTCTAGCTGCTATCTTCTCCAAATCCTTTTGCAGACCACCTCAAGATCTTCCCCACTATTCTCTTGGTGCTTTAGATTGAGTTGTGGGACTCAAAACAAGCTTGAATCAAGGGATGAAGAAGAAAAACTCACATAAGTAATCTTGGTGAAGAACCCTTACTTCAACTCGAATTTTTCTAAAAAAACTCTATAGATTGCATGCCCGATTTTCACTCCAATCTCTTCACTATATTGCAGATCAACATGCAAAGGAGAGAGTTGCATGAGTTTCAGCTCATGCTTGGAGAAGACAAGGCAAAGTTGAATGCATTTTATGTGAGCAACTTGAAAGATGGATAATGGAAAACAAGCTTTTTCCATTTTTGTGTTCTGTTTTCTTTTTTCAATTTTATCTCAAAAATAAAAAGTTGATTTTAAAATTCATTTTGATTTTAAAACTGAAAAATAAAATTAATTTCATAAATTAATTTTAAATAAAACTTAATTAATTTAATATCAAATATTAAATTAATTTTTACACCTATCCATCTTTATATATTTAAATCATATTTAAATATATAAATTCTCCTATTCTGTTTAATTCTCAAATTAAACATGTGATTATATCTCATATAATTACTAATTCCCTTAATTCTAATTTGAACATTTCAAATTAACTTATCATGCTATTCTAGAACTAGTCCATTTCGAGCCAATAGGGGGACCTCGCGGACCTACAGATCATGGGCTCCAACGATCCGAGATTAATTGACTAAACTCATTAGACCAGATTAATCCTCATTTTTTAACTAATGGGTCACTCCACTAAAGCCCATAGTTGCACTCCCCTCACTATAGATATATTATGTCCACATGATTTAACCATAATCAGCAAGTCGACCTTTCACAGGTTGTTCGTAATAACGGTTGGGTCAAATATCTGTTTTACCCCCAAGATTACGTCTTATTTCTCAAGTCCCTACTGATCCTCTCATAAACAATTGGTTTATGATCCAATCACTAAACCAAACTCTTTCAGCCCAGTGAGATGGTGAGGCCCCTTGTTCAAGACCTGGATTTAGTACTTGAGAGAACAACCTTTCTCCTATCCCTAAATTGGGATAGGTGTAAACTCCATCTTGTACCCTATGTCCCCAGCTATCTATTCAGTCTTACTCCTGAAATGGGAGTCTTATTGAGTCGGCACTGTTGAGCTAACTCTCACCTATGCAAATCTAAGGAAAATCCCGAATAAACAGAAGTTCATAGTTAGGTCAGGATTAAGATCGAGTTACCTAGGTCATCTAGGTGAAATAGTCAGTCTTATACAGTAAACAACGTTATAAAGTAAGAGTGGCTTATTTCTTGGTTCTGATCTTATGCAAACTCATTGCATCCAGTACAAATTTTTAAGCTTGATCGGACACCTCAACTCCGCATGTCATAACATGTACGAATTAGGATCACATTGTATGTAGCACTTTACAACTATTTGTAACAACTACAGAGTAGGCCGCATCCAATGGTGTTACCAGAATAAGGTACCCAACCTTATTCATGTACCATAGATCATTTTGACTATTTACTCGAACCTGATCCACTCTTATGTCTCTACATAAAGTTCAAGTACTCATATAATAGTCATGGGTCTTAGTTTATTGGATTTAGACATTCATACAATTTATGAAATCAATAATAAATATATTGATTATAGAAAATATTTATCATTTTACAAATTGCGAGTTTTAGGACATAAAACCCAACAATCCTCATGTCAATACATGAACGAATCTGGATCAATTCGTTTGTAGTATCTTTACAACAACTTGTAACAGCTATAGAGTAGGCCGCATCCAATAGTGTTACCAGAATAAGTTACCCAATCTTAATCATGTATTATAGATCATTTTAGTTATTTACTCGAACTTGATCAATCTCTATGTCTTTACATAAAGTTCAAGTATTCATATGATAGCCATGGATCTTAGTTTATTGGATTTAGACTTTTACGTATGCAATTTATAGAACCAATAATAAGTTTATTGATTATAGATTATGTTTATCTTTTACAAACTGCGAGTTATAGGACATAAAACCCAACATCAACACACGCTGCCTTCAACGCACAAGCTCACGACCATCACTCATCTCTTGAACGCATGCGCTAGTTCATCGCCTAGCCTTGCACCAACGCCTAGACAGCCACCTTGCCTTGTGTCTTCTCTTGCCAACGTCTAGCACATTCTTGCCGCATACTCACTAACCTCTCATGCCCTTGGCTGCTGCACACCTTGTCAACGCATAGGTCACATGCGCCCATCAAGACCATCTTAGTGTGCGCAACTTCAATGCCTAGCTCCCACACACTCGACCACACTTAGCCTCCTCAAGAGCTCGTCTATCCTCTAAGAGCAAAACCAATGTATAAGGCAACTCTATGGAAACACTTAGCCAAATTTTTCCCTTGCTTAAGCTAACTCAAAATTCATCCGAGAGCCATGCTTTACAACTTAACCTTTCCTTCTTTTCTTCCTTATTCCTTACCTAATTTCCCTACAATTTGACATTAACTCATAAGTTAACCCATTTAACAAACAAACATATCAATGATCATATTCAAGTACGAAAAGTAGGTTTTGGGATTCACAATTACCTCCCCCTTAAGAAATTTTGCCCTCAAAATTTGCTACAAACAAACATATCAATGATCATATTCAAGTACGAAAAGTAGGTTTTGGGATTCACAATTACCTCCCCCTTAAGAAATTTTGCCCTCAAAATTTGCTACAAACAAACATATCAATGATCATATTCAAGTACGAAAAGTAGGTTTTGGGATTCACAATTACCTCCCCCTTAAGAAATTTTGCCCTCAAAATTTGCTACAAACAAACATATCAATGATCATATTCTAGAGTTAGTGCATTCTTTATGGTCCGATGAATGTGCTAGCTAGGGGAGACTATGAATACTTCATCACTTTTACTGATGATTATTCAAGGTATGGGTACATTTATTTAATGCAACATAAGTCTAAATCCTTTAGAAAGTTCAAAGAGTTCAAGGCTGAAGTTGAAAAAGCATTAAGTAAAACGATTAAAACACTTTGATCTGATCGAGGTGGAGAGTTTTTGAATTCTGAGTTCCAGAACTATTTGATAGAACATGGAATCATTTCCCAACTCTCAACACCTAGTACACCTCAGCAAAATGGTGTATCAAAGAGGAGAAATCGAACCCTATTGGACATGGTTTGGTCGATGATGAGTTACGCTTCCTTACCGGGCTCGTTTTGAGGTTTTGCAGTAGAGACTGCAGCAGCTTACATCCTGAACTGTGTTCCCTCCAAGAGTGTTGCCAGAACACTTTTGGAGTTGTAGAACAGGCGTAAAACTAATTTGTGTCACTTCCATATCTGGGGTTTCCAACACATGTGCTTGAGGCTAATCCTAAGAAATTGGAATCATGTTCGAAGTCATGCCTATTTGTAGGCTACCTCAAATGGACACGAGGGGGTTGCTTTTATGATCCTAAGGAAAACAAGGTGTTTGTATCAACAAACACTACTTTTCTTGAGGAGGATCTTATAAGGGAACACAGTCCTAGAAGCAAAATCGTGTTGAATGAGGTTTCCAAAGAAACTACTGAAACTTCAACAAGAGTTGTTGAAGAGCCTGCTACCTCAACAAGAGTTGTCGATGTGAGTTCATCTAGTAGGTCAAATCCACCTCAAGAGTTAAGGGAACCTCGACATAGTGGGAGGGTTGCAAACCCACCTGTTCACTATATGGGTTTAACTGAAATCCTAGCTATGGTAACTGATGACGAGGTTGAGGATCTGTTGTCTTATAAGAAGGCAATGGAGAATGTTAACAGAGATGAATGGGTCAAAGCCATGGATCTCGAGATGAAGTCTATGTACTTCAACTCAGTTTGGGATCTTGTAGATCAACCTGATGGGGTTACACCTATAGGTTGTAAATGGATCTACAAGAGGAAATGGGGTGCCAATGGGAAGGTACAAACCTTCAAAGCTAGACTTGTGGCAAAGGGTTATACCCAGGTAAAGGGAGTCGACTATGAGGAGACTTTCTCGCCTGTTGCCATGCTGAAGTCTATCCGCATCCTCTTATCCATTGCCACATATTATGACTATGAGATATGACAAATGGATATCAAGACTATTTTTCTGAATGGCAATCTTGAGAAGACCATTTATATGGTGCAACCCAAGGGATTCATAGCCTAAGGTCAAGATCAAAAGGTTTGCAAGCTGAATCGGTCCATTTATGGACTAAAACGGGCATCTTAATCTTGGAACATAAGGTTTGATACTGGGATCAAATCTTATAGCTTTGACCAAAACGTTGATTTTCCTTGTGTCTACAAGAAAATCATCAACAGCTCAGTAGTTTTCCTAGTGTTGTACGTAGACGATATTCTATTAATTGGGAATGATGTAGGCTTACTGACTTCAGTTAAGAACTGGCTAGCGACCCAATTCCAAATGAAAGATTTAGAAGAAGCTCAGTTTGTTCTTGGGATTCAGATCTTTTGGGATCGAAAGAACAAAATACTAGCACTATCTTAGACATCGTACATTGACAAGATGTTGATCAAGTACTCGATGCAGAACTCTAAGAGGGGCCTATTGCCTTTTTGGTACAAAGTTATTTTGTCTAAGGAAAAGTTTCCTAAAACACCTCAAGAGGTTGAGGAAATGAGACGGGTTCCCTATGCATCTGTCGTAGGCCGTTTGATGTATGCGATGTTATGTACTAGACCTTGCATCTACTATGCTGTGGGGATAGTCAGTAGATATCAGTCTAATCCAGGAGCCATCAAGAACATCCTCAAGTATCTTCGGAGAAAGAGGGACTACATGCTTGTGTATGGTTATAAGGATTTGATACTTACAGGATACACGGACTCTAATTTTCAGACTGATAAGAATTCTCGGAAATCCACTTCAGGATCGCTGTTTACTCTTAGTGGAGGGGCTGTAGTGCAGCGAAGCACCAAGCAGGGGTGCATCGCTGACTCCACCATGGAGGTCGAGTATGTAGTGGCTTGTGAAGCTGCTAAGGAGGCTGTTTGGCTTAGGAAGTTCCTGATTGATCTGAAAGTTATTCCAAACGTGTCTAGGCTCATCACCCTATATTGTGATAATAGTGGTGCTGTGGCAAATTCCCGTGAGCATTGGAGTCATAAGTGCGGCAAGCACATTGAACGAAAATACCATCTCATCCGAATGATTGTGCATCGAGGGGACGTGATTGTCATGAAGATAACTTTGGAGCACAACGTTGCTGATCCATTTACGAAGGCTCTCATGGTTACAATGTTTGAGGGTCACCTACAGATTATGGGTCTACAGGACAGACCATGGCTGAACTAGGGCAAGTGGGAGATGTTGTACTGGGCGCTTGTGCCCTAATTTATTGTTTTGTGTACTTGTAATGTGATTATCTTATACACCCCACTAGCTTTAGGACAAGTGTGAGATTGTTGGGGTTGATACCCTAAATCTCGTAGGGTCTTGGTTTGTAAACATTTGTATGAACAAACACTTTGTGATTTATAATATATGATATTTTATTCACTTTAGTCTATAAAATATGAGATATTTTAGTTGCATTAACTAGAAACCAATAAACAAAGATCCCTGGTTATCGTTGTAACTTAAGCATGTATGTGGAAACATACAAGTGAATCGTGCTATAAGTGATAACCTAAATGGTCTGTAGTATATGGATAAAGGAGGGATACCTTATCCTTGTGACACTACGAGTATCACCCGCTTTGTAGGTGTTACAAATGTTGTAAAGTGCTACAAATGATCTGATCCTGACCATTCATGTATTAGACATGCGAGCGGGGATACTCTATACAAAGGAGTTTGTATAAGACCGGACCATGAAATGTTTAGTCTCGTTATATAACGTCATTCATAATCGAGACTTTCATTTCACTAGGATGACCATAGGTAACATGACCTTAATCCTGAGTGAGTTGTGAACTCCTGCCTATGAAGACGGTCCTTTGATTTGCATGGGCGAGAGTAGCCAGATCGCCAACTCAACAAGCCTACCATTTTTGGGATTCGTCTGATTAGAGAGCTAAGAACTCAACTACACAAGATGAAATTCACTTCTTCCCCGATGCAGGGGTAAGTAGATAAATTACTCCCTTAAGAATTGATTTCGGGGCTTGAAATATGTGGCGCCACACCTTCTCATGGCCGGAGAAGAGTTTAGTCATAGTGGAACTATGATCTATGGTTCATTAGAGGAATCAGTGGTATTTAAGGAGTTAGATGTAACTACAGGGGCAAAACGATAAATTGGCCCAGCTATATTGACGAGCGATTTGTGAAGGATCATCGTATTGTTGATTGGTTATATCTAATGGACACAAAAATATATCTGTAGTGCGAAAAGTGCAACTATCGATCTTTAGTGGAGTGTCCGGCAGTTAACAAATGGTGGATATCGTGATTAAAGAGTTTAGTCAATTATTCATGTATCGTTGGAGTTTCAAGCTACACGTATATAAGATCCCCTTGGCAGCTCAATGGATTCAAGTTGAGAATCAGTTTTTAGGTTAGTTTGAAATGTTCAAATTAACAAAAGGGAATTTGATTATATATGATATAATTAAATTAATTCAATTATATATGATATAATTGATATAATATATTTGATACATTATTTGATTGGAGGAATTAATATAAATATGATTTATATTAAATGCTATAAAAAGAGAAAAATAACTATGGTTTATATGTTGCATATGATGCAATATTAAAACTATAGGTTATAAATATAATATGATAAGTTAGTTATTGTATTTATTTATAAATGATTAATTATAAGATAATTAATTTTCTTTTTCTCCAATAACCTCCTTAGTGAATGGTTATACACGGTTTTATGGTAACTGTGAGATAAAAAGAAAAACAATTTTCCAAATCATTTAATCGATACATCTCACATATTCATTATCGAGTAAAAGGAGTTTTACTACACGATAGCCTTAGAGAGTCTAGACGATCGAGGGTCGAGTCTATGCGATAGACTTATATCCTCTACACGATATTTCTGTTCATCACTCGATCGTTCTTCCTCCTCCATTCCTCCATCCCTCTATCCAAAATCATACAGAGCCCACAACTCCTAGATTCTCACACCGAGAATACCAAGGTAAACTTGTGGTTGTGTCGAGTTCTATTCGAGGATTGAAGATCGAGTTTTACTCGCTAGTGATTGAGGAAGTTCCAGTTGCTCGTTGCGTTCGTGCTTGTTTGCTGAGTTGCTGAACGATCGAGGGAAATACATGAAGAAAGGGTTCTTCAAAGGTATTGTCTTCTCGATCTCTTGTAATTTTGTTAAGAAACATGTTGTAATTTATCTTTGATGCATAATCGTTTATGTAAGATTGCAAATGTTTGAGTTCTTTCACAATGGAGTTTCAACGATCTACTTCTGCTCGCATGTTCTCTAGTTTTAGAGTTCTTTCATACCTGATCACCAACTTCAAACTCTTTCTCTTATCCACATATCAGCACTACTCTTTTTCCTGTCCCGAGCTGTTTTAAGATTCTCTCTGATAAGCTTAACATTATCAGATGTCTGCTGAACGAGTTTTGGGCCTAGCAACTTCCTTTCACCTACCTCATTCCAACATACTGGAGTCCTACACGGTCTTCCATACAGAGCCTCGTATGGAGTCATTCTGATACTCGAATGATAATTGTTGTTGTACGCAAATTCAATCAACGATAGATTCATATCCCAACTACCTTTAAACTGCAAAAAACATGCTCTCAACATGTCCTTCAATGTCTGTATCGTCCACTCTGATTGTCCATCCGTCTGTGGATGAAAAGTTGTACTAGAATACAACTTGATACCCATAGCCTTCTATAAACTAGGCCAGAACTTTGATGTAAACCTTGAATCTCGATCTGATACTATCGAAACTGGAGCCCCAAACTGGCTCACTATTCTGTCAACATACAACTTTGCTAGTCTGTCTAGGGTAAAAGTAATCTTAACTGATAGAAACTTAGCTGTCTTTGTCAATCCATCAACAATCACCCAAATGTCGTCATAACCTGCTAGCGTCCTAGGAAAACCAAACAAGAAATCCATCATAACATGCTCCCACTTCCACTCTGCTACTGGGAGTGGATTAAGTAATCCTGCTAACCTCTGCCGCTTAAGTTTACTGCTGTCATACTGGACATCTGTCAACATACTCTGCTATTTCTCTTTTTATAATAGGCCATCAGTATAACTTCTTCAATGTTCTATACATCTTCGTACTACCTGGATGCATAGCGTAAGTTGAACTATGCAAAGTGCCTCTTCTAGAATCGCTTTCTTAAGTGCTAAGGCTTTAGGTACGCATACCCTGCTTCCTTGAGTAGCACCCCATCTGTTCTTAACTGATAATCAGTCTTCAGACCTTTACCCACCTCTTCGGCGCTACCCTTCGGAGATCTAAATCTCCTAACTGTTCATGTAAAATGTCACCAACTAAGGTAGATTGTACCTGGAATGAAGCTAATAAACCTCCTGACTGGCTAACTACTAGAGCTGCCTTTACACTTCATAACTCATGCAACAACATTCCTCTTACTGAACAAATAACAGCCTTAGCTGTTTCTGATTGTCTGCTAAGAGCATCTGCCACCATGTTCGCTTTACCTGGGTGATACTCAATCGTATAGTCATAGTCCTTGATCAACTCGATCCATCTTCTCTATCTCATATTCAATTCTTTCTGATCAAAGATATGCTTAAGACTCTTATGATCAGTGAATATATGACAATGCTCACCAAACAGGTAATGTCTCCACAGCTTCAAGGCCAAAACCATCGCTGCTAGCTCACGACCATGTGTAGGATAGTTGCACTCATGCTTCTTCACGACCAAAGCAAGGCAAAAGTTGCAGATGAAGGAAAATATTTCTACTGCAACGAAGACATGCACTGAAAATGAAACTGTCCAAAATACCTTCCTGAGAAGAAAGCTGAGAAAGCAAAACAAGGTAAATATGATTTACTCTTTGTTGAAACATGTTAATGATGGAACATAAAAAAACGTATGCACAGTGGAAGCGATGAAATCGACAACGTTCTAATTACAATAAAAACAAAAATAAGCATGCAAAAGGGATAGAAAATACAACCTTTAAAGACTCCACCACTATCTTCCTCTCCCGAGCTTGATCGACACCATCAACGGTAAATCCCGCTATTCTTCGATTGAAGAACACGGTTATGGGATTGTTTTGTTAGTGAAAATAAGAGAATTTCACTATAGAAAGAAGAAGAGTAAAGAGAAAAGAGGTGGTGGAAAATTATAGGTCAAAAGTTGAGGAAGCATTAGTCTTGCAAATTTCAAAAACAAAGCCTTTTGTAGAGAAAACGCATATAAAATCCCATTTTACATGTCTTTCACCTCAAACTCCACTAGCATGTAATCTCTAGGTGTTAAGCTTGGGAAAAGCCACTTCAAAGTCCACTTAGTTAGTGAGAAAATCCAACCATTGGATTTTTTCACTAACTAATTTTTTTATTAAAAAATGAAATATAATTTTCAAATTTTGGAATTATTTAATAAAAAAATTCAATTAAATAAAATAAAAAAATTAATATCATATATTAAATTATTTAAGACACCTAGCTTTGATTAATCACATTAATCAAGTTTAAAAAATACTTTCATGCTAATGATCAAGTATACTTTAAAAAATAATTAATTAATAAATTCATTATTTAATTGTAAATTATATCACATATAAAATACAATTTTCCCTAAGGACCGAATTTGAACATTTCAAATTCTTACTTCACCTAGTTCTTCAATTTTGTCCGTATTGAGCTAGCAAGGAGAACTGATGAACCTACAGATCATGGGCTCCAACGATCCGAGACTAACCGGTCAAACTCTTTAACCTAGTTAATCAACATTCGTTAACTAATAGGACTGTACACTATAGCTTGTAGTTGTACTCCCCTCACTGTATATATATTATGTGTCTATTTGATATAACCATCATCAATAAGTTGATCCTGCACAGGTTATTCGTAACCTCAAATAGGTCAAATACCGAAATACCCCTGAGTTACATCTTTTCTCCTTAAGTACCACTGCCCTTCTAATGAACAATTAATTTAAGATCATAAACACTAAATCCATTCCCTCTCAGGCCAACGAGAGGATGAGGCCTTTTGTTCAAGATTCGGGATCAGCCCTTAAGGGAACAATCTTTCTACTATCCCTAAAATGGGTAGAAGTGAATTCCATCTTGCAAATTCTATATCCCCAGCCATCTACCCGGTCTTATCCCTGAAATGGGAGGCATATTGAGCAGCAACACTGGGCTTACTCTCACCTATGAAGATCAAGGGACAATCGCGAATAAACATGAGTTCATAGACAGCTCAAGATTCAGATCAAGTTATCTAGGTCATCAAGAAGTGAAATTAATCAGTGTTAACAGTAAACTAATATGTAACAGAGATTATTTCGTAGTCTGTCTTACACAATCTCATCGTGTAGAATACCCCTGCTCATATGCCTCTACATGAATGAACTGATCACATCGTTTTTACAACATTTGTAACAATCATAAAGCGGGCCGTATTCAATAGTATCTCCAGAAATAGGTACCCAATCTAATCCAAGTACTATAGGTGGTTTAGGTTATTTTACTCGAACTTGATCAAGTTTATGTCTCCACATAAAGTCCAAGTATTCATGACAATAGCAAAGGGTTCATAGTTTATAGGATTTAGAGTTATTAAACAAGCTTTGCATCGAATTAAACCACATGCTCCACCGCTTGTGCGGGCTCCCGTAAATTCCTTTGAGTTTCATTCTTGCGAACGTACTCCCCAGGCGGGATACTTAACGCGTTAGCTATAGCACTGCACGGGTCGATACGCACAGCACCTAGTATCCATCGTTTACGGCTAGGACTACTGGGGTATCTAATCCTATTCGCTCCCCTAGATTTCGTCTCTCAGTGTCAGTGTCGGCCCAGCAGAGTGCTTTCGCCGTTGGTGTTCTTTCCGATCTCTACGCATTTCACCGCTCCACCGAAAATTCCCTCTGCCCCTACCGTACTCCATCTTGGTAGTTTCCACCGCCTGTCCAGGGTTAGCCCTGGGATTTGACGGCGGACTTAAAAAGCCACCTACAGACGCTTTACGCCCAATCATTCCGAATAACGCTTGCATCCTCTGTATTACTGCGCTGCTGGCACAGAGTTAGCCGATGCTTATTCCCCAGATACCGTCATTGTTTCTTCTCCGGGAAAAGAAGTTCACGACCCGTAGGCCTTCTACCTCCACGCGACATTGCTCCGTCAGGCTTTCGCCCATTGTGGGGAATTCAACAACACTTGTCTGAATAAACTTCATATATGTTTACTGTTTACAAAACTACGAGTTTTAGGACATACAACCCAACAGTTAAGTGGAAAATTAAGTCATACCTAAAAAGGGTAAAAGTTTCCCTAAAAGAATAATTCGATATGAAAGACCTTGAGGAAACTAAAAGGATTTTGGGAATTGAGATCTGTAGAAAAAGGACAAAAAAACCTCTAATCATCGGTCAAAGCAATTACTGCAGCAAAATCCTTAAAAAAATCAGCATGTCAGATGTTAAACCAGTGTATATTCCATTGGCTAATCACTTTAAACTATCCTATGCTAATTCTCCTCAAGTAGAAGAGATAGACCCCAACGATTATAAGTAAAAAATACTTTACTCACAAGTGGTAGGCAGTCACATGTATCTGAGGATTTCAACCAGACTTGACCTATCATATTCAACTAGCCTAGTGAGTAGGTATATGACAAACCTTGGGAAAAGACACTGGGAAACTTCAAAATGGATTCTAAGATTCCTAAAAGATACACAAGAAGCTGGTATAATATACAAATCCAACCACACTAATAATAATGAAATCTATGGATTTGTTGACTAAGACTATGTAGGTGATTTGGATAAATAAAGGTCCTTAAGTGGCTATTTATTCCTATTAAGAGAAAATATACTTAGTTGGAAGGTAACTCTTCAACCAGTAGTAGCCTTATCATCTATCGAGACTGAGTATATTGCCCTCTCAGAAGCAACCAAAGAAGGAATTTGGCTTATAGGCTTACTAGATGACTATGGAATCCATTGAAAATCAGTAAAGATATATTATGATAATCAATCAGCAGAAATCAACAATATCATAGCAGGAGAAAACACAAACATCAAATTCCATTTCATCAGAGAACAAATTGAGAAAGGAGAAATCAAAGTTCTAAAGGTACACACCTCTGATATGCCACTGACATGATGACAAACCATTGACCCAAATGAAATTTAAAAAAATGCCTTAGGTTGATTGGTTTTACAGAATCTGAGTAAATCAGAACAAGAAGAAGATAAGAGCAGACAAATATCAACACTGATTATTTCTTTCAAGGTGGGATATTTGAAGAAAAACAACGTTTATGCTTTAGTTTTTGAAACAAAAATCGGTTATATTCTGTTGTAAAATAGTTGAAGCAAGTATCAACTATAAAAAGTCAATTAAAACAATAGAGCCATAAAGATTAGAAATCAGTGAGTGCAGCTGAGAGTAAAAAAAACTTATCTAATTTCTTTTGTAATCTTCTGCAAGAAGCAAAATTAAAGTTGTTCTTATCTTCTCCATGGATGTAGGTCCAATCGATGAACCACGTAAACTCTGAGTGTCTTTCTTCTTCTTCTTCTCTTCTTTCCCTTGTCTAATTTGAGTATAGTTCTTCGCTAATGTCTTCGATCGCTTCTGCACTCTCAAACCCTAGCAGAGCTCTCTCAATTTCATTATGATTTTGGGAAGTATCTTTAAGTTGGTCTGATCCCTGCATGCAAAAGAGAGTAATAGTGTTAAATCTCAGCTGTGAGGTGTTTAGCTTTCGATAAAACACGTGTATTCCATTACAAATTTGGAGAGAAAAAATCACTAACCTGAGTTTTCTTGACGTTAATGAGAAGCTCCCTATGAATAAAATAGGCCTATTTCAAAAGCTTGGTGGCTTTAAGAACATGTTCCCTAATCATTTTTGAAGCGTTTGAAATTCTTCCAATGTACTGCCCCATCAAATCGTCAAAAGCAAGAATGAAGGGGTCGAAAACTGCATCCTTGTTACTCTCCAGTCCATCGGTACCACCGAGCCGGAGTCTAGTGGACCTCAAGCTGAACCACAGCTGACCCTAGTCACAGAATCAACTAATTTTTTTAATGAAAAATATATTATATATATCCTTTTTAAAAAGTAAATATGATTGAGAAAAAATATACAAATATTAGAAAATAGGATAAAATCGTTTACGCTCAATCAACCACCAAAGCGACAATGGCATAGTCTTTTCCTGCACCTTCTCCCTAATAGAGCTCGACTCTTTTGACCATTTGGTTTAAACAAATTTCCTTTCCCATCTTCATTTTGCTCGATGAAGTCTCTTTGTTCATTCTCTAAATTTTAGTGCAAACTCTCTTGTGACTATTTCTTTCTTCTTTGCCTAATGATCATGTGAGCTAGGGTTTTCAGGGGAGAGCCACAAATTTTCCTTAACTGAGGATGACAAAGATTTAAGCTCCAATTTAGGAGGGTCAATCACATAATATTTTAAAGGTTGAATGATCTATCCTATATGATAGAGTAAACTAACATGCAACGGAAGAAATCAAAATCAATAAGTATTTTAATTATACTTAATTTGAGTTAAAAAAACATGCATTGAAACAAAATTTTAGAGAAAGGGTTTCAAGAACTACAATGTTTGATGGATCTCAGCAATACCAGCTTCTCTCCACGAATTGGGTCTTCAAAACAACATAGGACTACCACAAAGACCTTCTCTATTATTCTCTAACTTGAATTGAAAGGTGGAATCTCTGAATTTTAGCTGGATTTGAGTGAGTTCAAGAGAGGGTTTTCAGTTGGAGAGATTTTTCAGAATTTTCAGAAGAATTGAGTTTTGCATGCCCATTAATCTGAAAAATTGAACATTTTATATGTTTAATTCATGCAAGCACTTAGTATTAAAAATTGCATTAATGTTAATGTTTTGGTGTTCAATTTAGTGGATTAATCCAACAAAAGTTGGATTAAACCACTATCCATTATTTTTAATAAAACCAATTTTTCACACAAAAATTAAATTAAATTTGATTTTCATACAACCAATTTTAATTAAATTCAATTCTGAATTTCAATTTTGAAAAATGATTTATTTAAATAATTTAATTAATTAATTTAAATAATAATAATAATTTAATATTAAATATTAAATTAATTAAACACCTAATTAATACATGAATCCTATTCATGTAATTCAATATTTAAATATACTAATTTCTCTAATTTTCGTTTAATTTCAACTAAATTAAACGTTTCAATTATATCGAATACAATTGATCAAACCCTAAATTGAATTTAAACATTTCAAATTCAAAACCCTAATTTTGATTTGAATAATTCAAATCCGCTAAATTCACTAATTCAAGATAAATTTTACAAACTAGTAGAAAGACCTTATGGACCTATAGATCATGAGCTCCAACGATTTGAGATGAATTGGCCAAACTCTTTAGATCGAATTAATCAATATTCGTTAACTACCGAGACACACCACTATTTATAGATCTAACGTTCGACGCGTTAGTTCTTTTTTGAACCTCTGCCACTAAATGCGTGGTAAGTGAAATGGCAACATCAGCTTTGGATTTTCTCGAGGTAGATGCGTTGATGCGTTCATTCCACCTACCTTACATTGATCCCATTAGAATGCGTTGTCGTAGAGCCGTAGTCATTCAATGGCCACATTCGCTTAACACCGCAACTCTACATGATGACCACATTCACTTGACGAGCGCAACTCCCATGCGATGGACGCATACGGCTGATTACCGCAATATCCATGCATTGATCGATGCGTTTGCCTTTG
Organism: Benincasa hispida; assembly: GCF_009727055.1. NCBI lineage: Eukaryota > Viridiplantae > Streptophyta > Magnoliopsida > Cucurbitales > Cucurbitaceae > Benincasa > Benincasa hispida. The sequence goes on along the minus strand of NC_052349.1, from coordinate 84,003,852 downwards.
TGATGGAGTGTTTCTCTACATGTGGTCGTCTATGCGATGGTCCGATTTCCACGTTTGCGTCATTTCCTGCATTGGCTACCAAAATAGAACATTGAACGCATCATTAACGCAAAATAATGGGTTAGCTGAGATTCGACATACTGATCAATGCAAGCTCATATTCTTGTGAATTTTTATCATGATTGACGCATATTCTGCCTAACAACCTTCATAATTCTATGTAAAAGGCCTAAGATGACATGCATTTCTGCATGTCATCACACCCCCAAACTTAAAATCATGCCTGTCCTCAAGCATGCGTTATACTCAAGAAATTCTACTCACCTTCATGCTTTCCTTTGCGATGACCAACTTCTCAAAATATAATTTACACACACCTTTGACCATCATCGCAATGCTCTCCTCTACTTAGGCTGCTTCTTCAAAAAAATCTTGTCTAAGTTAAATCTGGCAAGCCTTTGCTAAAAAAATTTTATTCATTCACCGCAACTTTGTGTTTAGCTTTTTGAGATTGCATTCATTCAAAATATTTCAAAACTTTACGATGGTTTATTCAAATGCGGCGTTGAACCTGGTTACGCCCTTCGTTTTGGCTTACCCCCACGTGTGTCATGCGGGCATCCAACTTTGGTTGCATTCCATATTCAACTTCAATTCTTGTCTCTTTTTATTTGGCTTGCGCTGGACAGAGGAGTTGCGCTAATGCGTTGATCCTGGCGACTTGCCTTTGATTTGGCTTGCCCCCATGTGTGTCATGCGGACATTCAACTATGAGCAAATGCCTTTCACAACTTAACTCTTAGCAACAAGGGTTTCCCCATTGCGTTGACAGTGGAGTTATTATTCCCAAAAGCTCACTTCGACTTTTTTTTTGGTATATATATATATGATTGCAATATAATGAACGCAATTCCCCAAGACCGCTACCACCCCCAAACTTAGAGGTTGGCAATGTTCTCATGCAAAGCTAAAGACAAAATTACAAGAATGCGATAATAAATGTTTGAACAATGGTTTGCAGAAGATAAAACTCAAGACTTCCAAAATTTGAAGAAGCTAATAAATGTGAAGAATGCCTTGCGTTGATTAGTTAGAAAATACGGTGAACTATATGTACCATCATAGAAACATCACAAAACAACGCAATCAGGAAAAAGAGAATTTCAAAAGGATAAGGCATAGATTATACAAGAAAAGACCTTAGGCGGAACAATGCATGCGCTCATGAGTTGGAATCCACGCGATTGAAGCCATGCATTGAAGGGTGAGAGGAATTCTTCCGTTGAACTACGAACCGAGGAGACTTATTGTTGCACCTACAAGAGAAAATGTACCACAACTAAGGAAGCAGCCATATATTCAAAATAACAGTGAAATATAAAATAGAAATAACCTATACTAAGAAAGCAAAGTAAAGATAGAGTAGAAGACATCCCTGGGAAAAAAAGAGTGTTGTCAGTGCAAGGAGTCTTCCGTGCAGGAGATGGTTCTCAACTGCTTGGGTCAAGTTGCCTTGACCATTGGAACTTCCGGCAATTGTTGGGTGCATGTTGGCCACCATGAGCTTAGAACTGCCTTCAGTTCTTTTGCGACTGATTGCCCTTCTACCCTGGGGTCAACATTGGCTTTCAGTATATCGCCTACACTTCAATATTGTTTGCAACCTGGTCACACAAATTGCAATACACCCAAGATAAAAATTTTGCTCGTAGAGACACAAAACTTAACAAATATTTAGTTGCCAAGTCCCCGACAACGATGCCAAAAAATTGATGACGAGAAATTGGAAGTCAATTTTACTCGACAACCAACTTCCCTTGGACGCGGTATGTGATGCATGTTCCTAAGATATGCGTTGATAGTCATGCTTCGATGGTCATGCGTTGGAATGAAAATTGTGTTAGCGAATGTATGCGATGACCATGCGTCCTGCCACAAGTTTTCTTGCGTTCATGCCAAGTATAACATGAACGCAAGTTTCTCAGGTAATCCGAGGTCGAACATAGGGACTTGTAACTATATGTTTGCAGTGATTGTGCATGCGACGATATAAATAAAAGAATGGAGAGTTTGTTGTTAAATTAATCCTACTTCTACTCCTATCTAACATACAACGCAATGAGAATATGCATGAGAGGTAGAGATGTGACAAACCTTGACATGAAATAAATGAATGGGAAAACGGATAAAATGTAGAGATGTTTTCATTGCAACCCTTAAGAGTGACCGCAAGGGAACCTTAATCAACGTCAGATTATTCGATCATGTTACAACCATACACGACAAGTCATTTTCCAATGGAAATGCGGTGCTCCTAATTCTAGGATGCATGTGTTGAATGCAAAGTGTCCATAGAGCTTATTCTTAAGTCTCTACTCTTGTCCTATGCAATGATGCAAAATGCATAAAAGCAAGGTGACCACATTCAATCCTATTCTATCTCTAGGATACATGCGATGCATTAATAACAAATAGTGCTCATTCCTAAGTGCCTATCTCTGGTATTATGAGTTCTAATATGGCTCTCTCAAGCCTAGATTCTGACCTGACTTTCCCAAGCCTAGATCATGTCTTAGACTACTCTCCCGAGTATCCCTAATGTACGAGTGAAGCATACATAATACAAAACAATCGCATAAACTTCGCTGACCTACGATTGTTACTATCCCTAGTGAACAATCATACCTTGCTTAATGCGTCCAACCACTTACCCTCTCGGGCAATTGATTGTTGTTGACTTCACTCATAGACAAGCAATACGTTAGCCCATAGACAGGCGTTGCAGCAGCTTCACACTAAGAAAATAAGATTACTCACATACTCACACAACGCACACCTCTCGGTGGGTTGCTACATGCTTTATATCCCTAATCCACATGATTACGTATGCAATACCCAAGCAATCTCACTAAGTGTTGCACTGAAAGTAAAGATGCTAGGCAAGAAGATAGAGATGGAGTCGAAGGAATAGAGAAATGCATTGAAAACACATTATATTAATTTCTTAATTCAAAATGTTATACAATACAATATGAGAAAAGAAAGGAAAAGAAATGATCGGCTGGAAGTAAAGATTTGCTTCCAGCGGATGTGCGTCAAGGCTGCCGGTGGTTCCATGGATGGGTAGAGGAGCTGACTCTCTCGAGATCTAACTCTGGTCGAAGGCTCCGGTCGTCACTTGGAATGGATGAAGGAGGTGAAGAACTCTCAGCCGTCTTCTCATGCATTTGTCTTGATCGCAAGGATCCGCCATAGGCGAACCTTAGGCAAAAACCTTGGATAAAATGAATTTCAGCTCATCGGCTTCTATTTATAGAGCTTGGGTCGCCGACAGCATTGATTGAATTGCTATGAGTCTAATGTTCGGCGCGTTAGTCCTTTTTTGAACCCTTGCCACTAACAGCGTGGTAGGTGAAATGTCAACATCAACTTTGGATTTTTTCGAGGTAGATGCGTTGATGCGTTCATTCCACCTATCTTGCGTTGATCCCATTAGAATGCATTGTTGTGTAGCCGAAATCATTCAATGGCCACATTCGCTTAACATCGCAACTCTACATGATTACCGCATTCACGTGACGAGCACAACTCCCATGCGATGGACGCATACAGCTGATTACTGCAATATCCATGTGTTGATCGATGCGTTTGCCTTTGCGATGGGGTGTTTCTCCGCATGCGGTTGTCTATGCGATTGTTCGGTTTTCGCATTTGCATTCATTTCCTACATTGTGTACAAAAATAGAACATTGAACGCATCATTAACGCAAAATAACAGGTTAGCTGAGATTCGACATGCTGATCGATGCAAGCTCATATTCTTGTGAATTTTTATCATGATCGACGCATATTCTACCTAACAACCTTCATAATTCTAGGTTAAAGGCCTAAGATAACATGCATTTCTGCGTGTCATCACAATGCACAGGTAACATTTCATGGAAACATGCAATGTCGACAAACACCATCTTGGAGCTTGAATTGTTCGACATGTGGGGTATTGATTTCATGGGACCATTCCCTCCCTCGAATGGTAAACATTATATTTTATTAGTCGTCGATTATGTATCCAAGTGGGTAGAGGCAGTGGCGTGCACCGCAAGCGATGCGGCGGTATCTCTCAATTCCTAAAGAAGAACATTTTCACTCGTTTTGGCACTCCCCGTGCCATCATAAGTGATGAGGGGTCACACTTTGTCAATCATACTGTTAAGGAGCTGCTGCGCAAATACAACATTCTCCACAAAGTGGCCACCGCATACCATCCGTAGACAAATGGTCAGGCCGAGGTGTCCAATTGAGAAATTAAGCTGATACTCGAGAAGGTAGTAAGGCCTTCACGAAAAGATTGGGCAACAAAGCTCGATGATGCGTTGTGGGCATACCAGACTGCATTTAAAACACCCATAGGTATGTCCCCATATGCGTTGGTATTTGGTAAGGCGTGTCATTTGCCTATGGAGCTGGAATATAAGGCACTGTAGGCAGTAAAGAAGCTGAACTTTGATCTGCAGATCGCAGGAGAAGCGCGAAAAATGCAACTGATCGAGCTAGAAGAATGAAGGATTAACGCATATGACAACGCAAAGATTTACAAAAAGCGCACCAAGTGCTGGCACAACAAACACATATGCTGTAAAAACCTCCAGGTCGGGCAGAGGGTCTTACTATTCAACTCACGACTATGGCTGTTCCCGAGAAAATTAAAGTCACGTTGGTCCAGACCATTCGTAATTACATAGGTATTTCCGCATGGTGCGGTTGAATTATCAAATGATGACGGAACCAACATATTCAAAGTTAATGGGCAATGAGTAAAGGTGTATCATGGAGAAGGCTGGCATCGCTATGTCGACTCCGTGGAACTTAAGAACTTTGGATAAAGAAGGAAGTAGAAGGTCCCTGCGTTATCAGACGATCGCAATCCATCAGGGACGCAAGTTTAGGAATCATGAATCTTCAATTCTTCTCTATTGCTCAGAATTTTCAATTCACCATATCTTTTCAGTCTTTATCTATTCTGACTCTTATTATTCTTAAAAAAAACAAAAAAAAAGGAGATTGTGATAAACGAATTTTGTTTTGTTTAAAAATCACTTGTCCCTCTCTCTATTTTTCTTGCAACAATTGAGGCGCTGGATTGTGGAGATGTTACACGATGAAGCCACTTATCTTACTCCGTCACCACAATCCGAAGAAGATAGATCGCCGCAAAGAATGATGCATCAATACATAATGTGGGTGACAGCGCAAATTTGGGGGTTGTATTCTTCCTTTACTTTATTTCAAATTTTGCACTATCGCATCGCATTTTAGATTTAAAAGTTTTATCACCACATCCTCTTTGATTACCGCAATCATTTTACATGTATAAATTTAGTAAGTTACCGCATTCTGTCTCTTTGCCAATTATGATTTCAATGATAAAAAAAATATGCTTCTATTTCTTTTATATATACTAGAGTCAACTTAACTTTAAGATAGTCACCTCATGAAATATTTTTAGAAGTTAGGGGTTTGCTAGCTTTCTTTCAAACTATCTTTACGAAGTTTTCTAAGAACATCACATGACTTATTTTAATCTTTTGGCAATGAAGACATTACTGCATTTTAAATTTGGGACCTTGCTATTTTGAAAAAAAAATGAGGTATTTATTTTCGACCTTGCTATTTTGAAAAAAAAAATGAGAAAATTTGTGAGAATAATAACTCCACTGTCAACGCAATGGGGAAACCCATGTTGATAAGAGTTAAGTTGTGAAAGGCACTTATCCGTAGTTGGATGTTCGCATGACACATGTGAGAGCAAGCCAAAACGAAAGTAAGACACCAGGATCAACGCATAAATAAATGACCGCAACTCCGCTGCCAAGTAGGTATGAGTTTAGTTTGAGAAAGAGCGCATTGTTCGTAGTTGGATGTCCGCATGACACATGTGGGGGCAAGCCAAAATGAAGGCAAGGCACTTGGATCAGCGCAAGGTTAGAAAAAAAATAATAACATCAAGAAAAATGCAAGGATAAAATCATTTAACACCTCGGTGGAAAAGTTTTTTTGAAATAAATCATGCGATGTTCTGGAATTTAGTAAAGTCCTTTTGAAAGTTAAGCTTACAATCCCTAGGTCTTAGAAATATTTTGAGAGGAGACTTGAATAAGACTTAAGGAAACTTTAGTATATAGGATTTGAACGAAGTATACTTGAGAAATCTAGGAAAAGAACATTGCGGTCGACCTACTAAAGGAAGTCTTTATCTTATGCTTGAGAACAAGCATTGTTTAAATTTGCGGGTGTGATAACGGGCAGAAATGCATGTTATCATAGTGCTAAGTTCTTAAACAATGCTGGCTTGCGTTGATAAAATGTGTTAGATTGCATCCAAAAAGCATTAAGTTTATTATATTGCGGCCGCATGCATTCATTGCATAGGAACAGTTGATTTTTGTATTTTTATGCAGAATATGCGTTGACGCAAGGCGGAAATTGCGATCATAGGAAATCATTGGTCAAACGTAGCATTACCGCAAGGCTTTGCGGTGATTGTGTTTGCAAACATTTATTAAAAGAGGGATTACCACAACTTGGTCGGTGCAACTTGGCGAGCTCATCTGGGTGAAAGGCATAATTAATCGCGATGAGACAGAAAGTTGATGATGGTTGAATCCAAATTAAGCTGACAGCCGCTAACGATAACAAGTACATTCAACTTTTCGGTGACAAATATTTGGCGCATCAGTCAGGGAATTAAAGCCATCCCATCTGAGCAATAATAAGAGAGAAGCCGCCTTTACCCTGAAGCTCTATAAATACCAAAGGCATCCTTCAGAAAAGGGGTTAACCAGTTCACTAGTTTACGAATTTAAGAGCTCAACTCGTCTTTGTCCATAGTTTTTCCTTTTTATTTAAAGGCAGAGCAAGAAAAGAGTAAAGATGTCGAAAATCGCTCAGGGCAACTCAAGAGAGAACCTTGAGGCGTAGAAGCAGAGAGCAAGCCGACTCTTGCGAGAGCGAGATTATCTTTTGAACACGAGTAGAAAAACAGTGTAAAAGCCTGGGCAGAAGAGATTGCTACCAGACTCTTTATTCTATACTTGCATTGTCATTTTGTACTTCATCTTTATATTATTACAATGGAAGTTCTTATTCTACATCTGTTCACTCTCTTAGCACGCATGAGTAGTTAAACTAGTAGAATGGGTTGAGAAGAACTAAGCTAACATGACCTAGAAAGTTCATTACTTGCGATTGTCTTGTTTTATATTGTGCCCAACACCCCTTTAGAGCTACTCGAGAGAGAGTCTAAAGAAAGAACCTAATGACTCGAGAGAGCTAGGTTAGAATCTGGACTCGAGAGAGCAAGATTAGAACTGCATAAACAAGAGATAAGGACTTAGAGATAAGCTTTGTTTGTCAACCTGCATCGCATGCATCCTATAGATAGGAATGATATTATGTGATCGCCTTATTTGTGTGTGTGTCATTTTGTCATCGCATAAATAAGAATAGAGGCTTCTGTGTAGGTTTTATAGACTTATCTCATATATCGCATGTGTTCTAGCCTTAGAAGCTGTGGCATTCACACCGAGAGGTGGTTTACTGTTGCATGCATGTTGCATGATCGCATAGCATGAACGCATCCTAGGAAGTGTTAGCTGAAACTTTTCTCAACCCGTTCACTGCATACTCATCGCATTTCCCATTATTCAACTCTTTTCAAACTCCGCCGCATTTGTTTATTTTTCATTACCACAAACAACAACCTCAACAACTATTGATTTATTTGGTTACTGCAAAGTTTTCATAAAAATTACCACCGCAACCTGTTTTCATAAGTCCTTGAGTTTGACCCTGGACTTACCAGAAAACTCAGTGGAATTTACACTTGGATTCCACTGAGGAAACTTGAGTGCTCAATGCAATTTCACCATCAGATTTCATCCACATTCCCCATCATTAGCCGAAACCCTTCTCAACCCGTTCACCGCATACTCATCGCATCTTCCATTTTATCAACTCTTTTCGAACTCCGTCGCATTTGTTTATTTTTATCACCGCAAACAACATTCCCAACAACTACTTGATTTATTTGGTTACCGCAAAGTCTTCTAAAAAATTACCATTGTATATTGTTTTCCCAAGTCCTTGAGTTCGACTTTGGAATTACCAGGAAACTCAGTGGGGTTTACACTTAGATTCCACTGAGAAAACTTGAGTGTTCAACGTATTTTCTTTATCGCATTTCATCCATAATTCCACAATCATAAAATAACGCATCAATGACCTAGAGGAGGAGAGCATCTTCTTTGTCACACCCTCTCTCAGATTACCCTCTTAATCTGAAAGAGGATATGACCATGGTAGTTACTAGCTTTACCCCCAGCACTCACCACCTTAGCCTTTTAATCGAAATGCCAACCTGTTAAACATTAATAATGTATGCATCCAACAGGCCTCCTTACAATTCTACGTAAGATTATATAAACACATGCATTCAGCCATGCCATAACATCTACAGAAAAAAAATATGTACAGTTGGGCCTAAACATCTCTAACAAAGCCCTAGTCCCTCTCAAACATGTGTACATAAACAGATCATCAACCTAAGTCTTCTTAATAAGCCAGGCCTTTCAGTGGCAAGCAATAACATGATCAACCTTGAGGAATCTGACCGCTACCTGTAAATGGAAAACACAGAAAATCTGTGAACTGGTAGCCCAGTGAGTGACAATAGAATCATATTACATCATGCATTACATCACTATAAACATCTAAGTATACTGATGAGTATCTCAAGTAACTTTCTCTAAATATAGCTTTAAACCATTCTTGTACATCATTAAACATCATTATTCCTTAGTGGAGAACGAGCCTACAACGCTCTAGCTCCCAACGTCTATTACCGGCCAAGAGACCCATACTTCGACCTCCCTTTGGTGATGTATGGTCTAAGAGACCCATACTTCGGCCTCTCATTCAGAACTACCTACGTGCACGTGGAGTTTTCTAAGTACCATCAATACCTTAGGTACTATTACCCAGATACCTTCTCCATGTCCTTCAGTATTAGGTTATTTCGTAGCATCAAATTAAGTTTCATTGTATATCATTTACACAAGAACTCATTCTATCATATCCTTCCCCTAGGAATCACATTTCAACATTAGAAACTTAACTTTGTAATGATTTCACAACATACCTTGGCCTATGTTAAACATATACTAGCCGGGGAAGATATGTTAAGCTATTCATTAACCATTTATTGTTTGAAGGAGTATAAATTCACCATTAACATCACTGTAACTTACTTGGCCTTATATGCATAAGTATTAAAAACATTAAGTTCACTTAGTCACTCACAGCTCATCGGGGCTCTTAACGGTTTATACACCTATCCTAGCTCTTCTTAGCCTGAAAGGGCATAATTCCCAGTTAAACTACTTAGAATTCTTAGCAAAATACCTCAAATAGTTCATTTACTAATGGAACTTTCATCAGCAAAGACAACATTACTAGCGAGATAATCATCATGAGTGAATTCATCCTTATGGGTGAGATCCTCATCATGAGCGAGATCAAGCTTTTCCTAGCAAAACTTTCATCCTAGCGATACTCACCTCCTCTAACAAGCTTTGCTTCCTCACCAACGAGATTCAGCCCACATTTCTAGCGAGATTTCCTTCTTGAGCGAGATCTTCATCACAAAATCAGTGAGATTATCATCCTGAGCGAGATCCTCATCCTCCTCTTCTCGCTCTTGCTCTCCATGGTGAGCTATTTACTTGTTCTTCCCAAGCAGCTGTCTGCTTCTGCACAGATTCTCTGTTTTAACTTCAAAAATTCATAACTCAAAATCCAGAACTCTTTTTAAGAAACTTCTTTCAACAAACTTGTTCTTCTTACCTTAAAATTTCAGCCGAAAATTCCTTATGGTTTGGCCTGGAGCTTCCAATCTTCAACTCGGGACCCGATTAATCCGAGATTTTGCCTCTTCTGCAAATTCTTCACTTTTTGTTCTTCTCCTCTTGCAATCTTTCTTCGACAAGACAACCTCGAAAACTAGATTCTCCCAGCTTTCAAATGACACCAAGTTCACTAAATTTGCTCATGCCAATTGTCGAAACCATGCTTTTGAAGTTTCACTTCCTTTTAATCTTCCTACCACCTCCCGAGTTCAAGGATTAAACCGCCATGTCAACCCCACATTTAGTGCCTCCAGCCAAAGTCAATTAGTGAACCTTTTCATTTAATGTGTTTTTCCTTCCCTTTCTCCATAACTCCTATAAATAACATGGATTTCCATTGGTTAAATATTTAATATAATATTTCTTTGGCTAACATGCTTATCTAGAAAACTTAGAGTTTAGGGTTTATAATCTTTTTTAGAAGCGCTTTCAAATGATCATGCCTATGCCCAAAAATCCAGGGGAGTTTTTCTGTTCCCACTTTCCCCTTTTTCTTTTTGTCCTCAGTATGTGTTAAACCATGAAATATACATTGAGGACAATGCATAGCTTTTAAGTTGGGGGTGGGCGAAGCATGCTTCGTGTGATTGATTCTGTCATGGTGGATGCTTATTTTGGTTTGCTCTATTTTCCGTCTCCTTTCAATGACATATTAATGATACGCTCAATGGGTTGCCTGTTCTTAAAAAGGATAATTTTCACAATTTTGAGCTTTTTGTAAACATTTTTTTTCATGAGATCCATGTAAAATGAATCTGAGTTAAATAAATTTCGGTTTTAAATCCCTTAAAGTCTTAGAAATGGATTATCTATCTCAGATTTTCATAGTCACCTTGAATGGCCCCCTATTGACTTGGGAGTAACTTTTAGTGCCTGAGAGTAAAACTAGATAGTGAAGAAAAAAACCAAGTGTGTGAGAAGAATAAAACTTTGAATAAAAGAGAATTATACTAGTTACCTTTCTTTGCTTTTAAAAAAAAGGTATTAGTCGACGTGCCTGCAAAAAAATATAGTATGTGTGTGTGCATGGATAGAGGTGAAAAGAGCTACCTCCGCCGTCTCTTGTTAGGACCCGCGAGAAAAGAGCGATAGGTTCCAGCGGTTGAGTGTGAAAGCTAGCCCTCTAGGTAAAATAAATGTCTTTTATTTTTTTGTATGCGTGAGTTTTGGGCATTCCTTGATAGTGTTGCTCTTTGATTAGCAATATCAGTATAGTTAATGACTAAGCCAGAGTAGAGGAAAGATGAATTGGGAGATGGATAAGAATTTTTCAGGCACTTTACGATTTACGGAAAAAAAAAATTCTTAGTTTTTCATTTGTACATGGTTTTGATTGAAAAATAACCTTTTATAATAAATCTCAATTGAGTGATTATTTGGTTTGATTTATTATGTGACCTTAAGGACTGTTGAAATTAGAGAAAGGATTCGATGAATAGAGTGAACATGTTCTTATTAAATTCCATGACTGAATTTTATAACCTTGCTCGAGAAAAGCAAGAATTAAGTTGAGGGTGGCCTAAAAAAGAGCTATTAATCCTATCTTAATTCTAACTTGTTATCGGATTTTATGTGTTTATTGTCTTATTTTATAGATATCATGCACCGAGGAGGTAGAACCAAGAAACTGGAGTCAAACGGGACTAATTTGTAGCAATTTGGAGGTAATTTGAGCAGCCAGGCTTCAAAATAGTGAAAATTACAAAATTGCCACTATCACAGGGTCGCAACGCTACCCCGAGCGTCACAACGCTCCGGAGTTGAGACACTGCCACCATCGCAACGCCCCCTGATGCTGAGGACCTGACGCTGGAATACAAAAGTGCAGCATTGCAACGCTCCTTTAAAGCGTCCTGATGCTGTGAACTTTGACGGAAATCTGGCCGAGCGCACGTGCAAGTAAGCGTTGCAACATTGTTTTCACCATTGCGACGCTGCCTCGAATTCTATAAATAGTCTCTTCGACCCTAGATCAAAACATGTCGAATTTAGGAGGCCAAATTGATGGAGGTCGAAGTAAAACTCGACCCTTTGTCCATTCCCTTCAATTTTCGGTATCTCTAGGTTAGCTTTTCTTTTCGTTTTTGGTTGTAATCGATGGAACAGTTGTATATCTCGGATTTTTCTATGAATTGAGAGGTAAATTTTATCTAGTTTCTTTTAGCAAGAGCCTTTTGTTTAATTTCTTGAAGGTTTTCTAATTAATTTAACTGCAATCTTGTGAATTCTTTGGTTGAATTCATTTTAATCTTAATGGAGTTTCGATAAATTCTTCTGAAAAATTAATTTATTGAAATTCTTGTTTGCAAAATCTTTCTAGCCTATGCATCGTTGATTGATTAAGTTGTGCATATTAGGATCGCATGTTTAGGGTTAGACTTTTTTTGGCCAAACTCATGTATGTCCTAGTATAATCTTTCCAAATAAATCATGCTACAAGATATGGCTTTCCGACTTGTAGTATGTCTCAACAATTGATCCCTTTCTTAATGCTTTTCAGTTTTAACTTGGGTTTCGCTAAGAAGGAAAAATTTTAAATTGCATTAGGGCTGATTTAGATTTTTTAATCAAAATTGGCTAATTAGGGTATTAAATTTTCTAATAGGTTGAGGGATTGACAGATTCAGTGTAATTAATTGGCGCCTAATGAAAGAAATTGCATAGGAACCCTCTCTTGCTCTAGAAATTAGATAGACTCCTATCCTAGATTACATTTACCCCTTTTATTTCAATTTCACGCATTTATCTCTTTCACACAAAACCCCTCATTTATCGCTCTAGTTAAAAAACTAACTCAACGAAACCGATTGCGCTTATCTGTGGATCAACTCGAACTTACCACTATTACTACGTCTTTGTAGTAGTAGGAGTAGTTCGGTATTATAAATTTTCTTTTGTTTCAGTTCGGAGTCGAATTAACGACATCAATTCTCGATCCAAACAATCTTGTAAGTAATTAACTTCTTCAAACTTGTTCTCTATATACTTATCCAACATATCTTTCGAGTCTTCTCTTTTCAAAAATTGATGTAACTCACATGGAGTTAGATCGTAAGACTCATCAATTAAAGAGCATTCTTCCATATCTTTGTGATATTTGAAAGCATCAGAATGTTGAATGCAATTTGCTGGTCATTGACTCTCATAGTCAATTCACACCCTTGTGGACATGATCTATGAAGGTTCTTCCTATTGCTAAGAATGGACATCCAAGGATGATTGAAACTTCGTGGTATGTTTCACAATCTAGAATGATAAAATCAACAGAGAATACAAACTTGTCAACTTTCACCAACAAGTATTCGATCTTTCCAATTGGGAGGATAATAGATCAATCAAGCAACCAAATGCAACATAACAAGTGTAGGCTTAACTTCTCTGGTCCCTAATTAGGTAAAGACATAATATAGTATCAAGTTGATGCTTGTTTGGAGATCACATAATGCTCTCCCCACGCTTTGTCCTCCAATTGAACATGAAATGGTAAAGCTTATGGGATTCTTGAGCTTATGTGGAACCTTGCTTGTCACCATTATACTGCAACATTCGGTTATTACAACTGTTTTATATTCTGGAAGTTCTCTTCTTATCCAAGATGTCATTTAGAAACTTCACGTAATTGAGCATTTGCTCGAGTGCTTCCATTTTGTTGGTTATTAATGTGAAGTTATTTTAGGATGTCCAAGAATTTCCTAAACTAGGAATCATTATTTGCCTATTTGAATCTTTGAGGATGGAGAGATGGTGACTCACGATTTGATACATGTTGTTTCTTTTTAGGGGTATTTCATTTTTTTTTTTTTTTTAAAGCATTTCAAATTTGAATCTAAAAGTACTTTCAATGGCAGAGTTTTTTATTTAGTCGACTGGATTGGTCGTTAGAGTTAGTCATTAGAAATAATCCACGAAGTTGGTGTTCAAAATTGTTGTTAGAGGTAATTTCTAGAGTTGATAGATGGAGGTGATATTCACTAGAGTGATAATGATAATCATTGACAATGGTTATTGTCGAAGTTGGTCGTCAGCGGTGGTTGATAGGTGGAATCATTGGAAATATTGGAGGGAGGGAGGGTTAAGTTTAGTTGGTAATTTTTACCAACATTGAGTTGGTAATTTTTACTAACTCAACCTAATTTAAGTTAGTGAGCCAAACATCCCGTTAAGGCTTATTTAAGTACTTGAGACTAAAAATTGAAGTTTGCTATGGTTGGTTATTTATTTGTTTGTTTTTAAGGGACAATTATCAATTTATACGGCTAAACTTTGTGGTTGTATCAAATAGAACTCTAAATTAATAATTGTATAAATTTCTAAACATTAAACTTTCATATATGAATCAATTTAGATTATTTATGGGATTTTTGCCTTAAACTATCAATGCATAACTTTCACACGTGTATAAGACTTTTTTAAATGTAATGATTAATGTAAATTATAGAAAAATGTGATAATCAAATAGATCGCAGTCACACCTTTCTCTATTTTTTTCCTTATTTAAAAGAATGACATGGTAACTTTTTGACAGAGCTCGAAACTTACGCATTAATAAGCCTCAAACTTGATCAAAAGAAAATTTGTAAACACCGAACTACTTCTATTACTACTGAAACATAGCAACAGTCGTAAGTGAAGGGTCAAACCACAGAGAAGCGAAGAATTAATTTCTTTTGAATTAAATTTGACTATGGAAAAATAGTAAAAACGAGATTTTGGTTTTTGGTTGAATTGAAACATGTAAGAAAAATAAATTGAAGGGATAGATGAAACGACAATTGATTTATCTAGTTCTCGAATCAAATAGCAATTCAATGTATTTAAATCATCGTTTTCTACCAATAAATCATATCACTGAATTATGCATGCATAGCTACTCAATCGATGCAAATTAACTAATCTCTACAAAGACCGATAATCAATTAATTCGAAACCAATCAAGCGTCCTAATTAATAATTAAGATGGGAAAGACCGTGCCCTACTAACCTACATGCTCCTAGATTCAATTGGGTTCTTAGCGGCCATAAAGAACTAGAAACACATACATTAAGATTTAGGATTCAGCTATGTCGATTAACTGTCAGAAAAAGTCATATTCAATTAACCAAATATTCTTCATGTTGGATTCAGGAAGCAAGCAGCGGAAGCAAAACAGGATCATAAGCATTCTAATTCATTAATTTTGGCTTCAAACTAAGCATGCTCATAAACTAAAAACAGAGTTTCAATACTAACCTTTGAAGTACTTTTGATTCACGATCTTCAATTGCAATCTCCTTCCTTTTTGGATGTGAACTACCACAAGGTCTTCCCTACTATTCTCTTAGACTCTTAGATTGAGTTGTGGGACTCAAAACAAGTCTGAATTGAAGGGAATTAAAGAGAAGGTTACTGGTTTCACAGTGTGAAGAACACTTCTTCAAACACAAATTCTCAGCATTCAACAACGATTGCTCTGCACATTCCACTCAAAATTTCAGCTTCATATTGCATGACTTTCATGCAACTAACAACCTTGCATGAATCATATCTCATGCTTGTGAATTTGAGCTGAAAACTTGGTGGTTTAATGACTAAAGTGCTTGCACCTAAAGTGGGAAAACCCCACTTTTTCCTTTTCCAATTTTCTTCTTTTATTTTTTATTTCCAAAATAAAAAATTCATTTCAATTAAAAAGTTGAAATTTTATTTATTTTAAAAAATTAATTCAATAATTGATTTTCTAATAAAATTAATAAATTAATTAAATAATTTTATTAATTTAATATCAAACATTAAATTAATTCATCACCAATTTCATTACCATGAATCTTTATTCATGAATTTATTATTTAAATCATATTTAAATATTAATCAATTCTCCAATTCTGTTTAATTCCAAAATTAAGCATGTAATTATATCACATATAATTATTAATTCCCTTAATTCTAATTTGAACATTTCAAATAAACTTATCATGCTACTCTAAGGCTAATCCGTTTGTGAGATAGTTGGGGGACCTAGTAGACCTATAGATCATGGGCTCTAACAATCTGAGATTAATTGACTAAACTCTTTACATCGAATTAACCCTCATTGGTTAACTACTGGGTCACTCCACTAAAGCCCATAGTTGCACTTCCCTCACTGTTCACTCGATATAACCATGATTAGTAAGTTAACCCTTCATAGGTTGTTCGTAATAACGGCTGGGTCAAAAGGTTGTTTTACCCCCGAGGTTACCTCTTGTTCCTTAAGTCCCACTGATCCTCTAATGAACAATTGGTTTGTGATCCGATCATTAAACCGAGTCCCTCTCTAGCCAATGAGAGGGTGGGGCCCCTTGTTCAAGATCCGAAATCAGCACTTAAGGGAACAACCTCTCTACTATCCCTGAAAGTGGGTAGAAGCGAATTCTATCTTACACTCTATGTCCCCAGCTATCTACCTAGTCTTACCCTTAAAATAAAAGGCTTATTGAGTCAGCAATGTTGAGCCAACCCTCACCTATGCAAATCTAAGTATAATTCCAAATAAATAGCAATTCATAGTTATTCGGGATTAAGGTAAAGTTACCTAGGTCATCGTTTTGAAATATTCAGCTTTAAACAATAAATAACGTTATAAAGTAAAAGTGACTTATTTTGTGGTCCGATCTTGTGCAAACTCAATGCACAGGACACCCCCACTCCTCATGTCATCACATGTACGAATTACTTCGTATGTAGCACTTCACAACTCCTTGTAACAACTACAGAGTGGGCCGCATCCGATAGTGTTACCAGAATAAGACACCTAACCTTATTCATATACTATAGATCATTTTGACTATTTACTCGAATCTTATCCACTTTTATGTCTCCATATAAAGTTCAAGTACTCATATAATAGTCATGGATCTTTCAATTTATTGGATTTATTTCTAAAACGAAATAAGCAATTCATATATTCAATAACAACATATTGAATTTTCAGAATAAGTTTTATTGTTTACAAATGACGAGTTTTAGGACATAAAACCCAATACTTTAAATCTAAATTAAACATGCAATGCAAAGATTTAAGGTCGACATATAAATCTAAACATATACATTCAATCGATGCTACCGGGGTAAACTCAAAGCATAGACGAACTACTAGGATACGTGAGAGCTCAAGATTAACTAGCAATAGAATTGCAATAATGATAGTGGTGTCAATCCAACACACAAATGCAATTCGAAATCAAGCAAGATTCAAAGAAAACACAATTCTGAATTAAAACACAAAGTTGGGCAGAAAACTCAATAATTAACATGAATGTTCGATCCAAGAACTAAATAAAAGAATTACCTTATCGATTCATAGACAAACCCACGAGGTACAATCCAATACACGTTCATCATCCAAAATCAAAACTAAAAACTATCATAATGATACTAAAAATAAAGAGGGAAAGGAAGAAAATAGGGCCGCTCCTCGGCCTCCATCAAAATTCAGCATGTCCCCATTAATTTTCGACACCCCACTGACCTAAATTGAAATAGCGTCATAACGCTATGTGGAGTGTTGCAAGGCTGATGCGACTGGTTTCGAGCGTCAGACACAGAAGTCCAATACTAGGATCGACGCTCACTTGCGCGCGTACGAGGGTTTCTTCGTCTTCAACATCGTAGCGTTGCAACGTTGAGAGTGAGCGTTGCAACACTACCCATTTTGCCTTACAACGTTGGGCAAGCGTCAGGCCAATGCAAATCATGAGCGTTGTGACGTTGAAGCAGGGGCATTTTGGTCCTTTTGACTCCTTACAAGCCCGAATGCTCAAATCACCTCCAAATTGTTTCAATTAACACCGTTCAACTTCAAATCGCCAATTCTACCTCATGGTTGCTCGATATCTACAAAAATAGGAAAATAAATACATAAAATTCAATAACAAGCCCGAATTAAGCTAGGAATAATAGCTCTTTTTTAGAGCTGTAACTTTTCTTGCTATTTGAAAAGATTTTTTAATAGGAAAAATTTTATTTAGGTGATTTTGCATTGAGTTTAAATAATATCAAATGAAAATAGATATAAATAACTAATAGATGGTCTAAATTGATTCAATCGTAAAGATCTAGAGCTTAAATTGATGCCATTATTAATTTTTGGCCAAATTATAACAAATACTCTAGAAGTTTGTTATTTGTTTAAAAAAAAATACCTCTATAATTTCAAAAGTTAAAATACTACTCATCAACTTTCATAAACATTTCAAAACTACCGTTAGTATAGAAATATTTTTGAATTTCAAATAGAAATTTCGACTTAGAACTGTTTGGCAATGACAATGATGTGATGAATCCAAAATTTCATCTTCGATCACTACCATACTATTTTATATCTCAATTTTCATCTAAAGTTCTAAAGAATTTAAATTCAAAAGGTACTTTTAAAACCATTATGAAAGTTCAATACTAATATTACAACTCTTAAAAATATATATGAATATTTTAAAAATAAATGTCAAAGTTGAAGGTATTTTTTATAATTGAACCTTATTTTTTTGTTTAGTTCTAATTGACACATTCAAAGTTTAGGATACAATATTTGCAAATATTTTTATTTCGCAACCTTGTAACGTATGAGCAACGTTTGGCGGCAATATTCAGTTCGACTTGACCAATTCCATTGCCGTACACACAAAATCATTTGTCCGAGCTCTATTCCGTGTCAAACCAACCATGACAATGGCCCTTCAGTCATGGATGAACAGATCTCCTCCTTTCAATTCAGCTTCAGTTCACCCAACCCATCAAATAATTTGTTCAAATTCAATTCCCTAGGCCGCCATTGAAACCCTTTTGAAGTTTTTCTAAGCTCGGCAATGGAAAGCCACACCGTCTTCTCAACCTTCATCTTCTTCCTCTCACTCTGTTTTGGGCTTCGAGCTTTCTCTGCCATGGCGGATGACGAGGCAGTTACAGTGAAGGTCGGGGTCGTTCTTAACTCCGATTCTTCGATTGGGAAAATGGGGTTTAGTTGTATGGAAATGGCTCTCTCTGATTTCTATGGATTTCATAGAAATTACAAGACCCGATTGGCCCTGTTCCCGAAAAATTCCATGGAAGACGTTATTGAAGCTACTGCTGCAGGTCTGAACCTAATCTCGTTAGTAACACGTTATGATTCTAGTTTTACCTGAAGTTTAATCTGTATTTCGTTTTGTTTAATAAAACCAAACAGCTATGGAGTTAATCAAGAAGGAAGAAGTGGAAGCCATTGTTGGGCCACAGGATTCAATCCAAGCAGCTTTCATGGCTGATCTTGGGAAAAAATCTCAGGTACCCATAATTTCATTCTCTGCTACAACCCCATCTCTAAATTTTCATTGGAACCCTTACTTTTTCCGAGCGACCCAAATCGATTCATCCCAAGCAAAACCCATTGCCGCCATTTTTGAAGCCTTTGAGTGGAGACAGGCGGTGCTCATTCACTCTGACGATGAATATGGGGAAGGGTTTTTGTCGTCCATGAGAGACGCTCTGAGAGAGATTAACACTCGAGTGGCTTACGAGACTGCGATTCCTCAATCTGCCTTTGATGATAGAATCGCTAAAGAGCTTTACAAATTGATGACTATGCAAACGAGGGTTTTCGTTGTTCATATGTCACCGGAGCTTGGTTCGCGTGTTTTCGCCATGGCTAAGGAGATTGGGATGATGGAGTCAGGTTATGCTTGGATTATAACTGATGGGATGAGTAATTTTCTCTCTCGGATTGATGATTCCTCCATGGAAGCCATGAGTGGAGCTTTAGGTGTGAGGACTTACATTCCCAGAACGGAAAAACTTGAAGGTTTTCAGATGCGATGGAGAAAGAAATTTGAAAAAGAATTTTCCGAACTGAATATATTTGGGTTACGAGCTTATGATGCTACTGTTGCTCTAGCTAAGGCTGTGGAGAAAGTTGGAACCACAGAGTTCATCTTTGAGAAGTCAAATGTTTCTGGCAAATCTACAGATCTTGACAATCTTGGGGTCTCTCGAAATGGTCCAATGTTATCTGAGGCATTGTCTAAAACACATTTCAAAGGGCTTGCAGGAGACTTCAGAATGGTTGAAGGGAAATTGAAATCATCAACTTATGAGATCATAAATATCAATCATGAAAAGAATATTACAGTGGTTGGATACTGGACGCCAGAAAATGGACTGTCACAAACCTTAGACTCCACGAAGATGAGTTCAAACACTTCTGTTTCTAATCTTAGCCGTATCATATGGCCAGGGGATGATCCCAATACTTTCAGTTTCCCAAAAGGTTGGGAGATTCCAACAAATGAAAAGAAGCTGAGAATAGGAATTCCAGTCAAATCTGGAGTCAGTAAGTTTGTTAGAGAGATAAGGGACCCAGTGACTGGCAGGCCAAAGAGAACAGGGTACAGCATCGATATCTTTGAAGCTGTGATCGACACAATGCCGTATGCTGTTTCATACGAATACATTCAGTTTGCAGATGCTGAAGGAGCAATGGCTGGTAGCTATGAGGACTTGGTCAAGCAAGTATACTTTGGGGTATGTATAGTCACTCCTCTTAATTATCCTGTATCTACTCTTTAGGCAGAATACCGTCCGCAACTGTAGCAATTCAACATTTAGATCCGAAAAACAATTTTTCTTGAATGGTTTTTCTTTTTGGTATAGGACTTCAAATTCTGATAAGGTTATCTTGATTGCAATTGTATAAAACAATCTTTACTTGTCTTTCGCTTGTTGTGTCTGTTGCATGCCCTCTGCAGATGAAGCTTGTGAGGGACCCTATGTTCTTAGCATGTTGCATTAGCTTTAACTTTGGATTCTTCTATCTCACTTAAGATAAGTAGATCTCTTAGAAAATGTCTTTGGTGTGCTTGAGTGTGATTTTGAAATAGTTAAAATTACTTTTGTCATATTCAAAATTACTCTCATACACCATTTTGAAGTAGTTAAATCACATTTTTCATATTCAAAATTACTCTCACACACCATTTTAATAATTCAATTTATGGGTCATTTGCCATTGAGTAGAGTTAAGTCTAGAGTTAATATATTGGAGGAAGATGGAGTTATGTAATAAATGTGCCAACTTCAATAATTACCATTGAAGTTGAATTGTTTACACCAACTTGGCCAAACGGCCCCGTTGATTTTATTCTTTCTAACACTACTTTCATACAATAAGCGTTGATTTTGAATGACTAAAAGGATGTTTAAGAATGACGTTGAACATCTTTAACTTGTGAGATTAATGGTGTTTCAACATAGGAGTATAGTAAGAAATCTCAAGTTCAAACTCTGAAAGAGAAGGTTGAGAATATATGCCATTGAAAAGGAAAATGATTTATCAAACTTCTCTATGAGTTGAAAAGGAAGTTGGCAAAACCATGTTCTGATGGGAACTAGTTTAGTTTATTGTGTTTGCTATTTCACATAAAAACTTCATATTCTTAATATTTACCACCATTTCTTGAACAGGTATATGATGCAGTCGTGGGAGATTTATCCATTAGAGAAAGCAGGTCCCTATATGTGGACTTCACATTGCCATACTCTGAATCTAGTGTATCTATGGTTGTGCTATTTCGAGATAACAAGAACAAAAAAGCTTGGCTTTTCTTGAAGCCTTTAACGTTGAACCTTTGGTTGACGAGTGCTTTCTTTTTTGCCTTTATTGGATTGGTCATCTGGATTCTCGAGCACAGAATCAATGAAGATTTCAGAGGCCCTCCCTCACACGAAATTGGGACAAGCTTTTGGTTTTCTTTCTCAACTATGGTTTATGCTCAAAGTAATCCGTCCTCCATGTAGCTTTGTTATGTCATTTGAATATCTTTTGCTAGATTGTTCATAGTTCACTAGTAAATTCTTTCTCTATGTAACAGGGGAGAAGGTGGAAAGCAACTTGGCTCGATTTGTGGTAGTAGTATGGCTGTTTGTGGTGCTCATATTGACTCAAAGTTACACAGCCAGTCTCACATCGCTACTAACAGTTCAAAAACTTGAGCCAACTTTCACTGATATGAACCAGCTGAAAGAGCAGAAGGTGAATGTTGGATACCCAAATGGTTCTTTTGTTCAAGCATTGCTGATAGCTGAAGGTTTTGATCCATCCAAGCTTGTAATTTATAACAATATGGCACATTGTGGTTCATTGTTCTTAAATGGGACCATAACTGCTGCCTTTGATGAAATCCCTTATCTCAAGGTTCTTACAACAACATATTGCACCAATTGCACTATCGTCGGTCCCACGATGAAATCCAATGGCTTTGGCTATGTAAGTGCGAAACTCTTCTATTGAAAAGCGAGATACGACTAAGTCATCAGTGTTGAATCATGTTAAATCAGACATGCAAGCTATTAATATCATTTGGATGGAAATGACATTACAAATTATATCACTACTGAACTTTAAAATCTTGAGCTGATAGGTTATCTGCACTGTTGATATTTATATATTGCAGGTTTTCCCCAAGGGGTCTCAACTCGGGCGTGATGTTTCGAAGGGAATACTTAATATAATGGAGAGTGGAGTTCTGCAAGAGATTGAAAACAAATGGTTTAAAGGCAACATCAGCAACCCTGACCCCAATAGCTTGATTTCCACCACACTTGGGCTTGAAAGCTTTTGGGGTTTGTTTCTTGTTACTGGAGCTGTATCTTCATCCGCTCTCATTGTAGCTCTGGCCAGTTTTCTCCATGAACACAAACACGTCTTGAAACTTTCCACTCTCTCAATGTGGAAAAGGTTTCTTCTTCTTTTGAAAATTTTCAATGAGAAAGACTTAACTTCACCGGCATTGAGAAAGAATCGTCAAGACGAAAACCCAGAAGTTAAAGATGTCAGATTCGAACCCCATCCCAGCCCATCCTGTGATTCAAGCTACAGAAATGGAGGACTTTCACCCTGTAACTTTGATGATTTTCATAGTGATCAGAGTGCAACTCCTCAGCCATCACCAAGCAGGTAATTTATTAGCTTACTGTCAAGTATTAGATGTTGATTTTGATAAATATGTATGAGATGATCAAATTTATTGTTAAAATCCTAGGTAGGTTTCCAATAATAGTTCATGTAAATAGGAAAAAGGTGTTTTTTCTTATTTGAGAATGGTTGAGGTGTGCATAAGCTACCCAAGTATTCACAATTGATCAAATTTAATAATAACAATTAAATCCTTACCATATTGACCCATGTTTATGTTTTTAACATATTTAGGATAATTTCAACGTTAACATTCTCAGTCAAAAACATATATTGTTCGTTTCTTTTGATGTTAAACTCTTCAATTCAATTTATGTCTTCTAAAAAAATCTCTTCTGTTTATGAAAATAACATTAAAAATATTGACATACCAATGTTATTAATGACAATGAAGAATATTGGATATTGCTATCCTATAGGAATATTGAAAATCAATAACTTATGGGGAAAAAACATAATTTTAGGCAGTCTGGTACAAATAATTAGAGATAGTAATGGGTAAGGGTGTGTGATACCATGTTTGTTATAACGTGGTTGGATAATATTATCATTTCTTGTTTCTTGTTTTATTTATCATTTTGCATACTAAATTATATTTAAACTATAAAATAAATAGAAAGAAGGGAAAAAAATACAAAAGAAAAAAAAGAGAGAAACAAAAAGAATTATCAAACAAGTATTTTTTTTTTCCATTTTTCTAATAATAAAAAAAATAATTATCAAATATTTTATTGTTTCTAGTTTTTACGGAACAAAAAACAAGAAACAAAAAAACAAAAAACAAGAAATAGAAACATCTATATCGATATTAATATTTTTCAAGCATCCTTTATACTTAAATGGACAAGGGTTGTCTACACCCTTATAAAAGTATGAGTTTTCTCTCCCCTCTCTTTAGTTAATTAAGCTTTATGTCGTAACTAGAGATGTCCAAAAAATCCATGGGATCGGGGTTCCGTGGGGACCTGTCATGAATGTGGCAAGAAATCCTTGAATACATAGAAAATGGGGAGGGAGTGGGGAATTTTTTTCCCCATTTGCAGTTCAGGGTCGAGGACGGGGAATATATTCTCTGACCCCAACCCCACCCCATGCCCCTAACCCGCCCTGACTATTAGATATAAATTACTTTAGTTCCTTAAATGTTGTAATATTTAAGATATGATGTTCTAATTGTTGAATTTTAATTTATAAAAACTACGAGAATGTAGCATTTTAATTATAACCTTTTAAATTGAACGTGTACTATTGTTTTTATTACCAAAATTGATAATATTTTATTTAAATGAAAGTTGTATCGGATATGTTTAAGGAATTTTTAAAAATATATATTTAATTGAAAAAAATGTTAGAAAAAAATGATGACGGGGAACTTTTACCATGGGGAACCAAATCCCCGCGAAATCCCTACGGGGAATCCTTGCCCCATTCCCACGGGGAAATTCAAGGGGATGGGAAATGGAATAGGGGGGCGGGGACGAGGACAGGGACGGAGAGGGCTTCCCCATCCCCGCCTTGCCCCGTGGACATCTCTAGTGGTAACCATGTGGTTCTTGGTTTTTGAAAATCAAGCTTATAAACATTCATTCCATCTCTAAATTTCTTGATTTGTTAGGTATGTTTTACCTATGTTTTTAAATCTGAAAACTAAAAAAATAGTTGTTATCTCTTTTACATAAAAAAGATACAATTCACAGTAAGAAATGGAGAAAAAATAGGTTAATTTTCAAAAATTAAAAACAAAAAATGAAATCCCTATTTAGTAATTATTTCATTTTTTATTTTTCATCTTTAGAAATTAAGCGTATATTCTCTCATTTTTCTTACAATGGTTTGCATCTTTCTAGATACAATGATTAAATTCTTAGCTAAAATCTAAAAACAAAAACAAGCTTTTAAGAATTACTTTTTTTATTTTTGAAAATTTGGCTTAGTTTTTAAAACCATAGGTATAAAATAGATAACAAACAAGAAATCTAAAGTTGGAAGGGAGTGTTTATAGGCTTACATTTCAAAAACTAAAAATCGAAAGCTAAGGTCTCGTTTGGGTAACCATTTCGTTTTTTTTATTTTGGTTTTTGAAAATTAAGCTTATTTCCTCCTCATTTTTCTTAACATGATTTGCATTTTTTTTAAGTACAATGGTTGAATTCTTAACTAAATTTAAGAAATAAAAGCAAGTTTTTAAAAACTACTTTCTTTTTGCTTTTGAGATTTTATCTTGGTTTTTTAAACCATTGGGAAAAGTAGATAATAAAGGAAGAAATTTAGAGGTGCAAAAAGTGTCTATAGGCTTAATTAATTAAAAAACAAAAACAAAAAAATGGTTACCAAATGGGACCGGAATGATCAAATAGGATTTTATCTCATTAATTGATATTTATTTACAACATCTAATATAATTTATTACTTAGATAGTATAATTAGTAACATTTTGATTAAAATAATACTTAGTTTAGATTTGCTAAAATTGTTGATTAATTAGTGTACAATATCTTCAATATATTAAGGTAAAGTAAAAATTGTTATGCTAGATATTTGTGTAAAGCATGTGTAAAATTTTCGTACTATATAGTCCGAATCCTTCATTACTAATAAAGGTCTCGAAGTTTCTCACTTTTCAACTACCATTGCAAATGTCACGTGTTGGTGTTGAGAATTCTAATCAAAAGTTTATAGTGAGTAATAGTTTTAAAAATTAAAAATAGTCTTATTTTCATTATTGTTATCTCACTATTTACGAATTTATGACTTATGATCACATTAATTATATGAAAACTTACATATATTTCAAATTAGAGAATTCGAGAAATTCGAAAAAATCCCATCTATTAATACCATGAAATAATTAAAGATGATACAAGTTTTCTTTTGATTAATAATTGAAGATAAACTTTAGGAGTCTACTAATAATTAAAATAGTCAAAGAAGACATTCATTGGGGCCAAAAATTCAAAGTCAAAAGGCACACACACCACAAATTTGATTGGTAAAACCAAAGTCTACACCTATAAATAGTAGTTTGCTAGCTAAATCTTGAACAACTTGTTAGTCAAATTTGGGATAAGTGCTCAAATAGTCAACGCAAAGTCAAACTTCACTTTAGTGTATTTAATATTAATATAGTTTAAACCACTTTGAAACCAACTATTCCTAAAATGAATATAGTATGATCAAAACTAGAAAGTTCGAGATTTTAGTTTGAGTTAAATTATAATTAAACTCAAAACTTAAAGATCAAAAGTGTAACGTTAATCGAGGAATCAAAAGAGATTTTTCTTTTGCTTTCTAAATTTTTTTAAATAGTAAGTTATAGAAAGTTAAACACGTGCAATGTTTGTTTGGAAGGTAGGTTTAAGGGTAAGTTTGAAAATTTGTGTAATATATATGTTTCATGAATCTAGATTTATGTAGTCTTATCCTATTAAATAAATGAATTTATGGCCTTATAATGAGAAAAACTTATATTATCAAATACAAGTTCAAATTCTTATTCTCTTAATTACGAAAATCCAACTTGTAATTCAAATACTTTGATTGAGTGAACATCATACCGACATATATAGAAAGAATTTATTCACCTACCACAAGAAACTGTTAACATGTACAATGGATCAAGATCTTTAAACATGTGTATATTTGAAAGAAAGGGAAAAAAATATCAAAGTCGATGAAAATATCGAAATCTTAATTTTACCAAAATATTGATGAAAATATCGATAAAATATTAATTTTGATGGATATTTCTGTAAAATAATAAAAACAAAAAATTTCAAAAATAAATCTAAATTAGTAACTAAACAATTTTATGATGGTTAAAAACCAATTTTAGTACCTAAACTTTTATAGATGTAACAATTACTCTCTTTGGTAATCATTTGGTTTTTTGTTTTTGTTTTTGAAAAATAAGCTTATTTCATTAACATTTCTTACAATGATTTGCATATTTCTTAAGTATAATGGTCAAATCCTTAGCTAAATTCAAAAAATAAAAATAACATTTTAAAAGCTACTTTTTTTTAGTTCTCAGAACTTGGCTTGGTTTTTTAAACTATTGGTGAAAAGTAGATAATAAATAAAGAAATGTGCATGTGGAAGTAGTGTTCATAAGCTTAATTTTCAAAAACAAAAACAAAAAACAAAATAGTTACCAAATGGGACCTTAATCTCTAAATTTTGGTTTGTAATAATTTAGTCTTTGTACTTTTAATTTTGTAATAATTTAGTCCTTGAATTTTATTATATAATAGTTTAGTCTTTATACTTTAAAATTTGTAATGATTTAATCCTTATTGTAAAAATTAATTTTAAGCTTTAATGAAATTTCATGTATAAGTAAACCAATAAACTAATTGGAGACTCAATACTTTGGCAAAATACAAAAGCTACATCCTAAAATATTGAAAATTGACATCTAATTTTAATGAATTTTTTTATGCTATGGATTAAATTGTTACAACTTTGAAAATAAAGGACTAAATTGTACATACTAAAATTCAAGAACTAAATTGTTATAAAATTTAAAATACAATGACTAAATCATTACAAGAAACTAAATTATTACTTCTAAGAAAATTTAGAGACTAAAAGTGATTTTTAAACATGTTAATATGTCTATTACATATATTACATTTACATTTAATGACAATTTTTTTTCTTGCTTTTTTTTTTTTATGTTTTGTAAATTCTTTACAATATAAAATAAATATCAAATCATACCTCATGTCGATATCAACCCTGAAAACGTAGTTTTAATACTATACAGATTAGCTTCTAACTATTAACGAGAAGGTTATTAAGAAGGTGGAACGATTCACGTAAGAACATTCTATATATACGAAACTACCTTTTGAAAAGAAACTTGTTAGGGACAACAATTCTTTACACATCTCCATAACTGTATGACATTATCAACTGTAAACATAACTCTATAACTTTATTTCTAGTTTCACTCATAAGACTTGATTCATATGGATAAAAAAAAATGAATTCATATAAATGTATATGATATGGAATAAGAATTTAAAAAATTTGAAAATGATATTGTTGTGGACAAAGGGGTGAGAGCACATTATGAAGATGGGAATTGTGGACCAAAAAAGAGGAAAGTCTATGTATGATTCAACTCTTCCGGCTAGAGAATATCACATCAAACTATCAAAGTTTTAAACACATTGAATTCTGATCCCATTCCTTTTTTTTTTTTCTCTTTTTTTTCATTAATAAAAATTGAGAAGATAAGAAGAACGGATAAGATAAACTCATGTTCTAGAAACCATTTCGTTTATTATTTTTTGTCTTTGAAATTTATGTTATTTTTCTCTCAATTTCTCTTATTCTTTTATTATCTATTTTAAAGAAATATTTAAATTTCTCGTCAAATTCCAAAAGTAAAAACAAGAATTTGATTTTCTCTTCCATATTCAAAATTTAACTTGTCTTTTAAAACGTTAACAGAAAATGAATAAATAAATATATAGAAACAGGTCGAAGTAATGTTTATAAGTCTAATTTTCAAGAATAAAAAATTTAAAAGAAAATGATTATCAAGTGATATCATATTTCAACATAGTTTTATCTCGACCTTATAAAATTTTAAAACGTCCAATTTAATCATATGCTTTTCTTTGTAATGTTTTTGAGTGTTTTATATACTTGTATACATCTCGAATTACGATAATTATTTTGTTATAAATACTATTTTCACCCGTAAGTTCTTGTATGCATCTCAACTGTAAGATATATATATATATATATGATGTCTCATTTGATAATTATTTTATTTTGTATTTTTATTTTTAAAAATTATGTCTAATTTCTCACAATTGTTTTATTATAGTCTTCATCTTTCTTAAATAAAGATTTACATTCTTCACATGAATTTTGAGAACACTCCTAAAAAGAAATAAAAAACCATTAGGTGGAAGTGATATTTACAGGCTTAAATTTCAAACCAAAAACTAAAAATCGAGTATTATCAAACAAAACTATAGTTTAAAAAAAAGTCTTTATTTTTAAATTTTGATTAAAAATCCAAGTTTTTCTTAAAGATGGGTAAAAACTAAAAAAAAAAAAAAAGGAAAAAATAGGCATAATTTTTTTTAAAAATAATAAGTATAGCCAAACTCCATACAATAACTATTTGATTTTTGATTTTTGATTTTTTTAAAAATTAAACCTATAAACACCCTTTCCATTTATTACTTTCTATTTTTTATTATCAAAATTTTAGAAGTATTTTCGAAATCAAAACCAAAATTTGAAAACTAAAAAGTAATTTTAGAAAACTTATTTTTATTTTAAGAATTAGCCAAGAAATCAAGTATCTACACATAAATTATGAAAATTATGAATAAAAAATCGTGAAATCAAAACCAAATAATTATCAAACCGACTCTAAAAAAATCAATATCTAAAACTAAATCCAACAAAACTTGTAGAAATACAATGGATAAATCAACCATCTTTTCCCTTTTTTTTTCCCCTTCTTATTCTCCTTTTGTTTTTTGTTTATTTATTTTTTTGTTTTTAAAAAAACAAAGAAACATTGCTTTTAGCTTTTACAACCCTTCACCATCAAAAATGAATGCCAACACCACTTATCACCTTATCTGTCCCATTCTGATTCGTCACCCATTGCCACCTTATTTGGTACTACCATTTATCCAAACTTCTCATTAATGACATTATTTTTGGGACCATTTCACATAAATTTAAACTCTATCCTTAATTTTTGTCTTCATTCTCTTTTTACATCCTTTCAATGTAATATTGACAACATTTTTACACTCCTTAATTTACATAAACATAGCATACTATAACTCTTACCTTTCTCACAACTATCAAATCATCCTTCAAACATGACCCATGTAATGATCAACACAAAATTTGTATCAATTATCATACTCTATCTTTCACTTTCATATATTTGTCTTTTACTAGATTAGGTAAACTATATTTACTATACGGGTACTTTTAAACCACTTTTTGAAATAACCACCTACCCCAAAAAAAACAAGGATAAGACTAAAGAAGAAATTTTTAGAATAATGAAAACATAAAACACACTCTGTCTTCCCCCTTCCACCACCCCCACAAATAATGTTGGTATAAAAATGTGAATATAGAAAAAAGACTTGCAATGAAAAAAATATTAAAGATTTTAACATAATCTCATTACATCTAAAATCCCATCATCTCTTCACAGCCAAAATATGTATAATGTAACCAAGCTTTGGATCTATCTGATAATGATGGCCATTAAAAATATTAACAAATTCTATTTTTTTCCCCTCTCCATATTCCCTCATTCATACAAGTTCAAAACACATCAAATTAAAATTAAACAAAAAAAAAAAAAAAAAAAAAAAAAAAAAAAAAAAAAAAAAAAAAAAAAAAAAAAAAAAAAAAAAAAAAAAAAAAGACAAGAACACACAAGAACAAGAAAATTTCTTTTACCTATAGAATTATCTAATGGATGTGGTTGGTCTTGTAATGTGTCTGTGCCACCTTCTTCTTCTTCCTTCTCTAATCTGATCACGGACAAAAGCTTAATTCCATCAACAATGGTGGATTTTTCTTCTCTGTTTTTCATCTCTGTTTACTGATAACTTGACCCTGGTGTGAAAATAGCAAGATCAGGCCACCCATTACTCCCGCCACCAGTCCAACAATTAGAATCTCCATTTTGAAGAACACCCAAATAATTCTCCGGCACGGTGGTGCTCTGTTCCTCCGCCGCAGATTTCCTGCCAGACCCAGAAAAGTCACCCAATTCCACCATTTTCATCTCCGATTGATTCGGATCAACACCCTCCAAAAGATTCCCAAATTGCCCATTTGACGCCAGCAATGAACTGAAGCTCCCCGCAATATCCAGCCCACCACCGTAACCCCGGATCGGGTTATGATCCGGCACCGTGATCGGATTCGGATTCGTCAAAGAAGGCGAAGACGAGGAAGACGGCGGGCGTTTGACGGTGGCAGCCACCGCACGCTTGGAGTTTTTCCGGGTGCCACCACCGACGGGGATGTTGCGAAGAGCGCCGCCTTTAGTCCAGTACCGACGGCAATTCTTACAAAAGTGACGAGGCTGAGAAAGATTATAGTTATTGTAATAGCAAAATTTTGTGTTCGTAGAATCACAACGAGGACATTTAAGTTGCTCTTGTTCTGGAAATTGGGGTTTAATCGGCTGAAACGTTGATGGGTCTTGCATTGTTTTGAATAACCCAAAAAAGTTTTTAAGAAACAGAGCCCAAATTCAAAATTTTCCCGAGAAAATTAATTTTTTGTTTTCTGAGAAAATTGGGTTCAATATTCAATAAGAAGTTTCGGTGATCTAAGATGGGGAATTGAAAAAGGGTTTGGAGATTTTGAAGACAAAAAAGGGTTTTTTTGTTGTAAGACTAAAACAGAGTAAATAAACAAACGAGAAAAGTTAAAGGAAAAAGCTTCAAGCGGTAGCTTTCATGACTTCTAAAAAGCAAATCAATCGAAAAACATGAAATCTTACAGAAGAAAAGCACAAAAATCTCAACTGGTTCTTTTCTATTTCTCTTTTCTTGATTGGATGTCGGAAAAAGGGAGAGTTGCCGGCGACGGGAGCTTTTCCGGCGAAGAGGTAATTTGTTGAGATATACGCGTGAAAGAGACGACCAGTCGACATATATAAAGAGATGAAGAGTTTGAAGATTTTCCTTTTCTTTTTTGTTTTTTTTTTATTGACTCTCTCTCTCTCTCTCTCTCTAAACTTGTTTCTTCTAGGCAGTCCAACTGACTGCCATAATTTATTAAAAAGTAATCAAAGAAGGGGTTCTTCCATTAAAAAAAATGCGAAAAATTAGAGAATGTTTGGTAGAGAATTCATATTCAGGTTTATATTTTTGGTTTCATTGTGTTTAATAAATATGTGTTTGACTGATAATTCGAATTTTATTTATAAAAATTCTATAAATAATATTTTAATATTTTTATTATATCTAAATTTTTAATTTTTAATTTTAAAATATAAAATTATATTAAATAAATATAAAACTATTTTAAAAATATAATATATCATGTTATAAACTCAATTCAATTTTTTTTTAAAAAAATATACATGATATAATAATTATAAATTATATATTACTACAATATAATAATTATATAATTTTTTAAAAACATAAATCACATTCATAAATTAACTGGTAAATATTAATGGATAACTACAACTAGTTTTATGATTTATAAATGTATAGTATCAAACACATCTTAAATAATTCTTTAAATTAGAATTCAATTTTCGAATCTGCTATCAAACATACCTCTCAAAATAAGAAATACAATTCTGTTTTCATTGAATCAATTGTCTTCTGATTTATCTTTTCAAATTCTCAGTCAAACAAATCCTTAACTTTTTAGTCGCTTCGAGTTCGGAAGAATATGTACATTTTGTCCATGATTTTTCTAGAATAAGTTTATTTGGTCTCTAAAATTTTAAAATATACTTTTTTAGTTTCTAAAATTTTAAAAATAGGTTTAAAAAGTCAATGTTGTAATTTTTGTTATTATTTTAAATTATAAAATTAATTTTGTAAAAAGTTACCTCCTCTTTAAATTTTTTAAAGGCATATTTTTGTAATTCAAAATTTCATATAATTATATAAAATGAAAATAAAAAAATTGTTTAGGGACATTTTAAATCTATTCTTAAAAACGTTGAGACTAAAATATTACATTTTGAAAACTAAAAGACCAAATACACTTCTTCTACAAAATCTAGAGACTAAAAATAAATGCTTTTAAAATTCAAGGACCAAATACTACCATTTTTTGAAACTCGAGAACTAAAAAAGATAATTGATACTCCTTCCTTGGTTAGAATAGATAATGTAAGTTGACTTAAGCTCATGCATAGATTTAGAACTTATTATATCGACATATAAGGGGATATTTGGCCCACCAACTTCATAAGTTTAAATAACTCAATTTTACCAACTTCAATAATGAACATTTATCAAAATGTGAAGTTACATTTATGTAGGAACTTCATCGTTCCCTTCTACTCTCATTTGCATATTTGTAGAGGAACTTCAATTAAATAACTCTACACCCGAAACACAGATATCCTACCTCCAGTATATTGACTCCAGAATTCAAGATTCTACTCAATGACTCAAACACCCCTACGTGAACAATTTAAACCCTTTAATCAATTTTATAATTATTTTCACTTTAATTTATTTTAAATCAATTTAAAACAACCTAAATAAAATTGTTCTTCTCCTAAAATAGTAGTCGCATAATTTTTCTTAGATAACTATAGAAAAATATAAAAATACTACTCATCTTAACGAAACCAACTACTATCAATTTGATTATACTATTACTCTTTAATATTTTGCAAATTCCTATATTGAAAAAAGTCGCATTAAATTTTCATCGACATATCAATAATTCCACGCTTCTATGGGTTCGACATCAATATGAAGGATTCAATATTTCTATTATATCGTAGAGAAATTCAATAAACATAAATAATAAGCAACAAAATATTACTAATGTAAACATAATAAAATAATAGACATGTTAATTTGTTTAAAAATCATAAAATGTTAATTTACTAATTTGAATTTTTGGAATTCTTAATAATTTTTCAAAAAATATCTACCAACGACATTTTATCGATATTTCTATCGAAATTTTCGTAAAATTAAGACCTTGATATTTCTGTCGTCTTCAACATTTTAAACCTCGTGTTATACATTATAATATTGACAGTTTTAAAATATATATTAACAAATTGTCCAAATTAATTAATTTAGAAAGGTAATTTGAATTGGCACCAACCAGTATAGTGATCTGAGTTGCTTTTTTTCCCCTTTTTCTTTTTATTGATTTTTTTTTTTTTGGAAATTAAGACATTATAAAATAACATAGGAACATGACTCACTACTTAAGGTTTGTGTTGGAGAGAGAACAAGAAAACGAAAAATGTTTAATTTTTTTATTCCAAAATCTTGATGAGATCTTCCATTCATGGAAGACTTTATCAAATATCAAACCGACCTAATGCCACTTTTCACCCATTCCCACCATAAAGAAAAACGTTTTATGCTTTTGCTTTTAACCCTTTTTTTTTTTTACTTTACTTTAAATTTTATTTTTTTGAAATACATATCAATTTCTTATATCAATGTTTTAATTGGTCGAACATGTATATTTAAGTAAACCTTATCATAATATAAACAATTACGTAATGATACAGAATAGTAGATTAAGTATGGTTCACATATTGATATAATTAAATTTGTCGTTAAACTTTTGAGTTGATTAGTTATTTAACATGATAAGGTTCTTTGCTCAAACTAATCATGATAAAAAATTCAAAATCAAAATTATTAGAATAGAAAAATTAATTAAAATATAACAACAATAATATGTGTATATAAATTTCATTAGAACTCCTGATTAAATAATTTTACTCTTAAAAATAGACTTTCTAAATTCGAATTAAGTAATTCTACACTTAATACATATTATTTAACTCTCTAAATTAAATAATTTAAGGCTTAAAATTTTAAGTAAAAGTTTTTGACAAATATTCTAATACTTTTAGAAAATAGTGATGACAATGGTCTACAAATTTCAAATGGTGGGGAATAAATATCTTCACAGTGACCTCTTTAGCTTTTAATTAATTAATAAAAGATAAGATAATATATAAAGATAAATAGAGAGAAAAAGAAAGAGAGAATTTTTTTAAAAGATTTTTGTTTTATCGGCAAATAAAAATCATGGGTTGACTTATTTTGAATGTGTTATAAATTATGAGAAAAATATCAACTTATTTCCCTAAATTTTGAGAGTTGTATCATTTTAAACCCCAAACTAAGAATTGTATTAAGTTAGATCTTAAACTTCGAGAATTGTATAAATTTAAACCCGAACTTTTAGGGTTGTATCAATTTAAACCCAAAACTAATAATTGTATCAATTTAAACCCAAAACTTTTATAAGTGTATCAATTTAAATCTCTAACCTTCATAAATATATCAATTTAAATCCTTAACTTTCATAAGTGTATCCAAATAAAACATAATTAAAGATTTAAATTGATACAATTATGAAGGATTTAAATTGATACACTTATAATAATTCAGAATTTAAATTGATATAAGTATTAGTTTATGGTTTAAATTGATTGATACAATTATTAATTTAGGATTTAATTTGATACAACACCCAAAGTGTATAATTCCATATTCTCCCTAATTCATGAGAAGACGAGGGGTGGCAGCTTAGGAAGTGAAGCCGAAGAAGTCGAAGATGGTCGGCTGGGGCTAGAGAGCCGCGGAGTGGGAACATTTGTGTGAAGGGAACGTAAGTACCACCGGTGGAGGTATCATTTGAATATCACTGTCAGAATCAATACCGTCCAATGTTTTGAGTGAGAAGATCTGGACCGTTGAAGTGTCAAACAAAACGAGATATGAGAATCGTGGCGTTAAGATACCGTCACCGTCGAATGAGAACGGTACCACGTGTTTGAACCCCACATCATGACGAGGCATCAATTGGTTGATTGACAGCTCAGCTTTCCAACATGGATATTATTCTACCACGTGGCTTTTTAATTATTATGTTTTGAATGTCTAAAATTGATTTGGTTAGCCGTATAATTTACTCAAAATATCTATGCTTCATTCCATTCTAAAATTCTGACGACATGAATGATTCACTTGATGTAAATAAAAAATTTTAAAATTTTTGATTCAATACAATCAATTATTATTATATTTTAAAAAAGATTATTTATAATTTTAAATATTAAAATTGTATCAATTAAAATCTCAAATTAATAACTAAATCCATCACGATTGTTTGTTAGAAAAATTACCAGAAATTATCTAAATAAAATTATCATGTAATTGTTAAGTAGAGAAAAGTGATGGAGATGAGTAGATGAAAACCCCTTCAATTTTTACAAAAAAAATTTAAAAATTTTTTTAAAAAAAAATCTCAAACCGTGTTAGGTTAAAATTTGAGAAATTGTGCTTGGTTTCTGCAATCATGAGACCCAAAATGGAATACGTTACAAAGAATTTGGGATTTGAAACTTTGTCAATTAAGAGTTTAGAAGAGGGATTCTATAAAATTTTGGACCAATATGCCCCTGGGTATTTCTGTGACAACTATTACCTCTTACTACAAGTTACACTTCCTTCTTTCAACAACCTGAAGTTTATACAAGGCAGGTTAAAAAGGCAAGACTACATAATATTTATGGAATTACAAAATCGAAGTTCCACAAACCTCCTAATCCTAGTAGTATATGTTATATGATATTATTAAATTTACCTTCACCTATGGATTTAAGTTTTTAGGTCAATCCGTGATTTAAGATGGTATCAGAGCAAGTGGTCCAAAAGGTCCTCTGTTCAATCTCCTGCAATGTTGTTTTTGTTGGTGAACTGAATACACTAACAAATTGATTACACCTCAACTAGAAACAATTATGTAGTATTCAAACGCAAATTTAAGCTAGATGATGTAATAAGGCTTAGATATGAGAACAACCAAAGACTTGAAAGAACCTCTAAATCTTTGGAGACTCCAAAACGTAGTTGAGACACGTTTTTGATAAGCACTGTCCAGAAGACAATTATTCACTCTGCAGGCAAACTACAACAATCGTCTCAGCATGATACAACGACTAACTTTGGTAGAACTGCAACCTCGAACTACTCGGATCTAGTAGAACTCTTGGATACTTGCTCTCAACTCAACTCAAGAACAAAAGAAAAAAAAAATAAAAGAGAGAACTCTTCATTTTAGAATGAGATCCTTCAAATGAAGAATCAAGTTGTTATTTATAGACTAGCGACTTAGTAACTCTCCAAAATACAAAATTACACTTATTGATAAGACAAAATTAAATAAAACATCAATTACACTTATTGAAAAAACATTAATAACTATTTATTAATGACGGACATTTAATTACATTCATTATCTATGAGTTTTAATAACTCATTTCATAGGCATTAGTACTATTTCCCTCGATGTATATGTGTATGTGACTTTCTATTTTGACAATCCTTTCATAAAAGGATCTGCAATATTCTCTTTTGACTTCACATAATCAATGGAAATTATTCCATTAGAGAGAAATTTTCTTATCGAATTATGTGTGCGTCTAATATATTGTGACTTGCAATTATAGACATTATTCTTGGCTCTTGATAACGGGCAAAAATGCACGTTATTACAGTGCTAAGTTATTAAACAATGCAGGTTTGCGTTGATAAAATATGTTAGATTGCGTCCAAAAAGCATTAAGTTCATGACATTGCAGTCGCATGCGTCCATCGCATAGAATCAGTTAACTTTTGTATTTTTATGCAGAATATGCGTTGACGCAAGGCAGAAAGCACGATCATAAGAAATCAATGGTCGAGTGCAGCATTACCGCAAGGCCTTTGCGGTGATTTGTGCTAGCAAACATCTGCTCAAAGAAGGATTTTTTGCATAGAGCCGATGCAACTTGGTGGGCATATCTGGGTGAAAAGCATAATTAATCAGGATGGGACAAAAAGCTGATGACGGTCGAATCGAATTAAGTTGACAAGCCACTAACGATAACAAGTACACTCAGCTTTTCGGTGAAAAATATTCGGTGCATCAGTCAGAGAATTAAAGCCATCCCATCTGTGCAATCATAAGAGAGAAGCCTCTTTCACCTCGAAGCTCTATAAATACCGAAGGCAACCTTTAGAAAAGGGGTTCGGTAGTTCAACTAGTTCAGCAAGTTTGGAGAGTTAGAGAATTTTTGCCTTAGATAGATTAACTTTGTTCTTAGATTTTCTTTTCCTTAAGGCGGAAGCGAGAGAAGCAAGATTGTGCCGTTAGATCGTTACGGTGAACTTGGGAGAGTGCCGAAAGCTTCAAGATTAGAGAGAGGGCTAGCTTCTGCAGAAGCAGGAATATCTTTTGAACATAATAGAGTTGACAGTGTAAAGGCCTTGGGAAGCAAGGGATTGCTACCAGACTCTCTATCCTTATCTTCCATTGTTACTTTGTACTTAAACTCATCTATAAAAATGAAAATTTCTTTATATCTGTTCACTCTCTGTTTATTACGCATGAGTAGCTAAATCTGTTGAATGAGTTAAGAAACACTTAGCTAGCATAACTGGGGATCTTCATTCTATGCGATTATCTTGTATTATGTATGCTTCATTCGTCCATTAGAGATACTCAGGAAGGTAGTCTAAGGATAGGATCTAGGCTTAGGAAAGTCAGGTTAGAATCTAGGTTCGAGAGAGTCAGGTTAGAACGCATAATCAAGAGATAAAAGCTTAGGAATAAGCACTGTTTGCTATTAACGCATCACATGCATCCTAGAGATAGGATATGATTGTGTGCAGTCACCTTGTCTTTGTGTTCATCTTGCATCATCGCATAGGAAAAGAGTAAAGACTTAGGAATAAGCTCTATGGACATTGTTGCATTCAACACATGCGTCCTAGAACTAGGAGCACCGCATTTGCATTGGAAAATGATTTACTGTTGCATGAGTGTAGCATGATCGCATAATCTGACGCATTCCCAGGAAACGCTAGCTAAAGACCTTCTCAACCCGTTCCTCCGCACACTCAATGTATCTACTACATAATCGAACTTTTCTCAAATTCGGCGCATTTATTTATTTTATTACCGCAAACAACAACCCAAACACTTATTGATTTATTTGATTACCGTAAAGTCTTCTGAAAAATTGCCACCGCATATCGTTTTCCTTAGTCCTTGAGTTCGACCCTGGACTTACCAAGAAACTCAATGGGGGTTTATACTTGGATTCCACCGAGAAAACTTGTTGCTCAATGCATTTCCATCACCGCATCTCATCCCGTAATTTCATCACATAAAATAATGCATCAAGTTTTTGACGCCGTTGCCAGGGACTTCGGCAAATCAGTGTGCTAACGGCAATTTTTTTGATTTCTTTGCAGCTCTCAATCTCTAGCGAATTACGACTCGGATATTGAGAGGACGTTCAGAAGAATATTAAGAGACAGCCGCCAACCATAACAACCAGATAAAGACGATATGGTGGAGTAGTCTGGAAATGGAGCACCAAACGAAAACAACGTCATGGCGAATCCAATCCTACTGGCAAACGATCGCAATAGGCCCATTTGGGACTATGCATCGCCAAACCTCTACGATTTCTCTCCAGGAATCATGAGGCCTGCCCTCGATGGATCCTGATTCGAGATGAAACTGGTGATGCTGCAGATGATCCAGACTGCTGGACAATTCAGAGGAAGACGTGGTGAGGACCCGCACGCTCACCTCCTGAGCTTCATAGAAATTTACAATACTTTTGTGTTCCCGAACATCTCCATCGAAGAAGTTTGACTAACTTTGTTTCCATTTTCTCTGTGTGATCAGGCAAAAAAATGGGCATATTCCCTCGAGCTGGGAGAGATTACTTCATGGGAACAAGTGGTGGAAAAGTTTATGAAGAAGTATTTCCCAACAATTGAGAATGCTAGGAGAAGGAAATTAATAACAAATTTTGAACAAGAAACTGATGAATCACTCAGCGATGCCTGGATGAGGTTTAAGAGGTTGCTCAGGGACTATCCATACAACGGATTGTCAGACTGCCTGCAAATGGAAATCTTTTATCATGATTTAAATCCCGCTTCGCAGACCGTTACCAATGCAGCAGCCGCTGGTGGTATGCTAGACAAAACGTATGATGAGGCTAAGAACATCTTGGATCGCATCTCTAAAAATCATGAGGACTAGAGAGAGCAACCAAAGATTGAAAATAAAAGATAATGATGCAAATAATGGGGCCATCACATCCCTGCAAAACTAGATGACTGCGATGATGAGTTTGATTCAAGGCATCGTAATTAATAACACGGGAGAAAAGAAAGGGCAGGTCAACGCAATTACTCAAACGATCGCAAGTTGTGTCATTTTCGGAGATGCTCATTCGATGGAGGAATGCCCAGAAAATCCATAGTCAGTGTGCTTCATGAAAAATAATCCCTACTTTGATACATACAACCCAGGTGGAGAAACCACCCAATTTTTTCGTAAATATTTCAACCTGTGGCACAAAAAGGAGAGCCATATGGATTTTTCCCATGAAATGACGGTCAGACGAGCAATCATACCAGTAGTTCACAACCACCGCAATTTTCATCCTTAGAGAGCTTGTTGAAGCAGTACATTGAGAAGAACGAATCAGTGCTTCAGAATCAAATAACATCCATTCGAAATCTCAAAATTCAACTAGGACAAATTGTGGGCGAGCTGAAAAATAGACCGTAAGAAGTGTTGCCGAGCTCAACTGAGCTTCCTCGCAACGTTGGGTGTATCGGGAAGGAACAATGCTTAGCAGTCTCCGTGCTAAGCGACAAAATGACTGTGGAAGTAAGGGAGGAACCCATCGCGACCAACTTGAATGTGGTGACAACCAAGGACCCGTTGACCTATATTTTGAAAAAGCCCGAGAAAATGAACCCCAAAGTTGCGTCTACCCTCAAGCCTTTAGAACATGAGATAGAAGAAGTCCAGCTACCACCAACTCCGCAAAGATTGAAAGAGAAACAAAATGATGAAGACAAGATCACAATAGTGGCAGTAACGCAAAATACTATGATCCCACAAAAAATGTACGTCCCAGGAATCTTCACGATACCATGCTCCATTGGAGGGGTCTACAGTGGCCAAGTACTATGTGATCTTGGGGCGAGTATAAACGTAATACCGCTATCAATCTTTAAACAATTGAATATTGGCACGCTCACGCCCACGATAGAGATTCTCCTACTTGCGGACAGATCCCAAATACATCCCGAGGGAGAGTTGAAAGATGCCGCAATCTCAATTGATAAATTCATCTTGCCGGTAGACTTTATCATT
>NC_052349.1:83784515-83961210 GCF_009727055.1 Benincasa hispida | reverse complement strand
TGACAAGCCGCTAACGATAATAAGTACACTCAGCTTTTCGGTGAAAAATATTCGGTGCATCAGTCAGAGAATTAAAGCCATCCTATCTGTGCAATCATAAGAGAGAAGCCTCTTTCACCTCGAAGCTCTATAAATACCAAAGGCAACCTTCAGAAAAGGGGTTCGGTAGTTCAGCTCGTTCAGCAAGTTTGGAGAGTTAGAGACTTTTTGCCTTAGATAGATTAACTTTGTTCTTAGATTTTCTTTTCCTTAAGGAGGAAGCAAGAGAAGCAAGATTGTGCTGTTAGATCATTCCGGTGAACTTGGGAGAGTGCCGGAACCTTCAAGATCAGAGAGAGGGCCAACTCCTGCGGAAGCAGAAATATCTTTTGAATAGAATAGAGTTGACAGTGTAAAGGCCTTAGGAAGCAAGGGATTGCTACTAGGCTCTCTATCCTTATCTTCTATTGTTACTTTGTACTTAAACTCATCTATAGAAATAAAATTTACTTCTTTATATCTGTTTACTCTCTGTTTATTACGCATGAGTAGCTAAATCTGTTGAATGGTTTGAGAAACACTTAGCTAGCATAACTGGGGATCTTCATTCTATGTGATTATCTTGTATTATGTATGCTTCATTCGTCCATTAGAAATACTCGAGAAGGTAGTCTAAGGACAGGATCTAGGCTTGGAAAAGTCAGGTTAGAATCTAGGCTTGGGAGAGTCAGGTTAAAACGCATAATCAAGAGATAGGAGCTTAGGAATAAGCACTGTTTTCTATTAACGCATCGCATGCATCCTAGAGATAGGATATGATTGTGTGCAGTCACCTTGTCTTTATGTGCATCTTGCATCATCGCATAGGAAAAGAGTAGAGACTTAAGAATAAGCTCTATGGACATTGTTGCATTCAACACATGTGTCCTAGAACTAGGAGCACTGCATTTGCATTGGAAAATGATTTGCTGCTGCATGAGTGTAGCATGATCGTATAGTCTGACGCATTCCCAGGAAACGCTAGCTAAACACCTTCTCAACTCGTTCCTCCGTATACTCAATGTATCTACTGCATAATCGAACTTTTCTCAAATCCGCTGCATTTATTTATTTTTTTACCGCAAATAACAAACCAAACACTTATTGATTTATTTGGTTACCGCAAAGTCTTCTGAGAAATTACCACCGCATATCGTTTTTCCTAGTCCCTGAGTTCGACCCTGGACTTACCAGGAAACTCAGCGGGGTTTATACTTGAATTCCACCGAGAAAACTTGTTGCTCAACGCATTTCCATCACCGCATCTCATTCCGTAATTTCATCACATAAAATAATGCATCAGCTCTCATAGAAGCTGCTAAATTGTCACAATAAATACATATTGTACTTATAAGCTTTTGCCACAATGGAATATCTTCAAGAAAACATCGAAGTCATTCAGCTTCTTCTCCTACTTTATCAACAGTTAATAAACTCTAATTCCATAGTAGAACGTTCTATACACATTTGATTTGAAGATTTTCATGATACAGCTACTCCACTTAAGGTAAAAATATACCCACTAGTTAATTTAGTCTCCATGCTATCATAAATTCAATTAGCATCACTAAATCCTTCTAATACATGTAGATACCTCGTATAATGAAATCTATAGTCTAGAGTGTACTTCAACCACCTTAGAACTATGCCTAAAGCATTCTGATGATCATGCCTAGGATTGCTAGTGTATCTTTCTAACCTTCCTATTGAATATGCAATATCAGGTCTTGTGCAATTCATTATGTACATTAAGCTACCAATAGCTCTAG
Organism: Benincasa hispida; assembly: GCF_009727055.1. Lineage (NCBI taxonomy): Eukaryota > Viridiplantae > Streptophyta > Magnoliopsida > Cucurbitales > Cucurbitaceae > Benincasa > Benincasa hispida. The sequence continues at coordinate 83,959,423 of NC_052349.1, read as the reverse complement.
AATATTCTAGAGAAGACACACCTACATTGTTGTTTTACTTCAACTTATCAATTTGGATAAAATGGACTAACAACCAATTTACTCTCAAATGATCAAATTTTCTCAACACTTTCTCTATATAGTGAGATTGAGAAAGTATGTATCCACTTGGATTTCTTATTATTTGAATTCCAAGGATAACATCAACAAGACCAAGGTCTTTCATATCAAAATTAGATTTCAACATCCTTTTAGTGGAATTAATGACACTTCTAGTCATGGCTATTCTTAACATATAATTCATATACAAGCATACAGTGACACATTCTTGATTTATGGTTTTAACATAGACACCTTTATCACACATTCGTCTTAAATCCATTTGATAATATAGTGTGATCAAACTTTTCAAGCCATTGTTTGGGTGCTTATTTCAACCCATAAAGAGACTTGACAAGTCTACAAATTTTGTCTTCAAGTCCTTTAATAACAAAACCTTCAAATTGTTCTATATAGATTTCTTCATCTAAATTTCTATTTAAAAATGTAACTTTTACATCCATTTGGTGTATTTTCAAATTTTGTAAAGCTACTATTGCAATTAACATCCTTATAAATACAATCCTCATCACTGGAGAATAGGTATCAAAGAAATCTAACCATTTTTTTTTTTGGCGAAAGCCTTTAGCTACCAAATGGGCTTTGTACTTATCAATAATGTCGTCAGTCTTTAGTTTTCTCTTAAAAATCCATTTACTCCCAATTGGTTTACTTTTAGGAGGTAAATCAACCAATACACAAGTATTATTCTGTAAAATGGATTCTAGCTCACTATTGATAGCTTCCTTCCAATAAGGTACATCAGGAGATGATACAGCTTTTTGAAAAGCCTGAGCTTCGTCTTCTATCATATAAGTTATGAAATCGAGTCCAAAAGAAGTAACTTTCTTAGCTCTTTTGATTCTTCTAGGTTCAGACTCAGTATTTTGATCATCTTGACCTTTCAAAGAGCTAGCCTCATTAATTCTTTTGGTACCAATAATTTTGTGTCCTTCCTTTAAAGGAAATATATCCTTAAAGAATTCAACTTCAGTAGATTCCATTATGGTATTATTCCTAATATCAAATATTTCTAATTTAATTACCATGAATCTATAAGCAGCACTATGAATAGCCTATAAGACATAATCAATCGTCTTAGGTCTATGTTTGGTTTTTTTTTGGTAAAGGAACTTGTACCTTTGCTAAAAACCCCAACACTTTCAACATTTTATAAAAGGGTAACTTCCATTTCACACTTCACAAGGTGACTTATTAGACTTCCTATGTGCAATTCTATTTAATATAAAATTTTCTATTAGCAAAGCTTCCCCCCCCCAAATTATGAGGTAAACCTAACTATTTAACATACAATTAAAAGTTCGGTTCTTGCTTTCTGCTACACCATTTTGTTGTGGTGTATAAGGTTTTGTAGTTTGATGGATTATATCATTAACTTCAGAATTCATAAAGTGATGATCATTCATTTTCACCACTCTATCTGATCTAAACACCTTTACTTTCTTCTCAATGGATTTTCAACTTCTGCCTTATATGTTTTAAAAACATTACAGGTTTCATCTTTACTATATAATAAATATGCATAGCAATATTTACTACAATTATCATGATGGAAATAAAGAACACTTGTATAGCGGAAGCACTGAAATCGACAACGTTCTAATTGCAATAAAAACAAGAATAAGCATGCAAAAGGGATAGAAAATACAACCGTTGAAGACTCCACCGTAAATATCCTCTCCCGTGCACAAGACACCACCAATAGTAAATTCCCGCTATTCTCCAGTTGAAGAACACGGTTTTGGGACCATTTTGTTAGCGAAAATAAGGGAATTTCACTATAGAAAGAAGGAGAGTAAAGAGAAATGAGGTGGAAGATTATAGGTCAAAAGTTGAGGAAGTATTAGTCTTGCAAATTTAAAAAACAAAGCCTTTTGTAGAGAAAGCACATGCAAAATCCCATTTTGCATGTCTTCCACCTCAAACTCCACCAGCATGTAATCTCTAGGTGTCAAGCTTGGGAAATGTCACTTCAAAGTCCAATTAGTTAGTAGGAAAATCCAACAATTGGATTTTTTCAATAACTAATTTTTAATTAAAAAATGAAATACAATTTTCAAAGTTTAGAAATTATTTTATTAAAAACATTTCAATTAAACAAATTTTATATCACATATAAAATTATTTATGACACCTAGTTTTGATTAATCACATTAATTAAGTTTAAAAATACTTTCATGCTAATGATCAAGTATACTCTAAAAATAATTAATTATAAATTAATTATTTAATTGTAAATTATATCTCATATAATATACAATTTTACCTAAAACCCGAATTTGAATATTTCAAATTCTTACTTCACCTAGTTCTTCAATTTTGTCTGTATTGAGCTAGTAAAGAGACCCGATGGACCTACAGATCATGAGCTCCAACGACCCGAGACTAATGAGTAAAACTCTTTAACCTAGTTAATCAACATTCGTTCACTAACAGGACTATCCACTGTAGCCTGAAGTTACACTCCTCTCACTGTAGATATATTCTGTGTCCATTTGATATAACCGCCATCAATAAGTTGATCCTTCATAGGTTGTTCGTAACCTCAGCTAGGTCAAATACTGAAATATCCTGAGTTACATCTTTTCTCCTTAAGTACCACTGTTCCTATAATGAACAATTGATTTAGGATCATAATCACTAAATCCATTCCCTCTCAGGCCAACAAGAGGATGAGACCTCTTGTTCAAGACCAGGAATCAGCTCTTAAGGGAAGAACCTTTCTACTATCCCTAAAATGGGTAGGAGTGAATTTCATCTTGCAAATTCTATGTCCCTAGCCATCTACCCAGTCTTATCCCTAAAATGGGAGGCATATTGAGCAACGATGTTGAACTTATCCTCATCTATGCAAATCAAGAGACAATCACGAATAAACAGGAGTTCATAGACGGCTCAGGATTCAGATCAAGTTATCTAGGTCATCAAGAAGTGAAATTAATCAGTGTTAACAATAAACAATGTTAATACATAACAATGATTATTTCGTGGTCTGTCTTACACAATCTCATCGTGTAGAACACTCCTGCTCACATGTCTCTACATGAACGAATTGATCACATCGTTTATGACACTTTACAACATTTGTAACAATTATAATGCAGGTTGTATTCAATAGTGTCTCCAGAAATGGGTACCCAACCTAATCCAAGTACTATAAACGGTTTAGGCTATTTTACTCAAACTTGATCAAGTTTATGTCTCCACATAAAGTCCAAGTATTCATGACAATAGCTAAGAGTTCGTAGTTTATTGGATTTAGAGTTATTAAATAATCAACAACACTTGTCTGAATAAACTTCATATATGTTTACTGCTTACAAAACTACGAGTTTTAGGACATACAACCCAATACATCAATGAAGGTGACAAAGTATCTCTTGCCACTTTATGTGTGAGTGCTTTTCATGTCACATACATCACTGTGGATTAAATCAAGTAACTCATTACTTCTTTTCACAGATGAAAATATCCTTCTAGTAAACTTTGATTTAACACAAACTTCACATTTATGTCTATTATCAATGATATAATTCGACAATAGTCCTAAGCCTACCATTCTGTTCAAATAACGATAATTGGCATGTCCCTGAAGGGACTCTTATACAAGAGTACCTCTGAGCGGAAGCGGATCTTTCCAAACCATTGTGATAGAATTTCCACATTTACATTCACACAAACAGATATGCATCAAACTACTAAATTACTGGCATGCTTTCAGATAAATAAACAAGAGAACAAGAGAACTTACCAGTTCAAGACTCTTTCACAGAAAATCTCGCTCTCACATGAACGAACTCCTTGCGTTCTCACTAGAACAACAAGCTTTTGTTCAGCACCACCCCGGTCGTCTACCACGAACAACTTCACACGAACAACAGGAAGATGGGGACAACACCACCACTTGGAGCCCTTAGTATTTTGGGAGTGAGAATCCAAAAAGCGGGCTCTCTTCGAATTTGGTAGAGAAGAGGAGGAAAAGAGATCGTATACAACAATCAAACAAGTGGGAGAAAGTAGCGTCTATTGTATAGACAGGGTGCTTGATCATTTAGGCGAGGTACACGATCGTGTAGGAAAAGGAAAGCGATTGTCTATACGATTGTTTAGTAAAGCTCGGGCGCTAAGTGATCGTTTAGGAAAAAGTGGGCGATCGTTTAGAAGAACTGCGCATGGGTGTAAGCGATCGTCTAGTAAACTCGCGCTATCGTATAGGCTCTGATTTACTAAGCGATAGTAAGAAAAACACACCATGAGCTATTTATCGTCTTTGCAAAATGAAAACAATTTTCATTTTATTCTTCAGTCACGAAAATCGAATGAAACTTTCCACTAACGTATGGTTACGGAGAAAATGCTGGGCAATTATCCCATAACTGTCCAATTAATAAAATAATAAATATAATCATATTATATTCATAACCTATAGTTTGATATCATATATCAACCATAGTGTTTTCTCCTCCACTAGATATAAATCATATTTATATCCAATTTCCTCCAAATTAATGTATCTCATACATAAGCCAATTATATTATATATAATTAACCAGTTCAATCATATCATATATAATCGAACTCCCTCTTGTCAATTTGAACATTTCAAAGTGACCCAAAAACTGATTCTCAACTTGTATCCAAGCTACCAAGGAGACCTTATGGATATACGGCTTGAAGTTCCAACGACACGTGAATAGCTGACTAAACTCTTTAGCCACGAGATCCACCATCCGTTAACTGCTAGGCATTCTACTAAAGATCGACAGCTGAACTCTTCTTACCACAGATATATTTCTGTGTCCATTGGATATAACCAATCATCAGTATGATAACCCTTCACAGATGCTCATAAGTATAGCTGGGCCAATTTATCATTTTGCCCTTGTAGTTACATCTTACTCCTTAAGTACCACTGATCCCTCTAATGAACAATACAACATAGTCCTACGATGTGAACACCTCTCGGGCTATGAAAACATGTGTGGTGCCAGATCGTTCAAGCCTCGGGATCAGCCCTTAAGGGAGCAATCTATCTACTTACCCTTACTTCGGAGAAGGAGTGAATTCTATCTTGTATAGCTGAGTTCCCAGCTCCCAAATCAGACGAATCCCAAAAGTGGTAGGTTTGAGTTGGCGACCTGGCCACTTGTACCCATGCAAATCAAAGAACCACCTTCAATGGCAAGAGTTCCCAACTCACTCAGGATTGAGGTCATGTTACCTATGGTCATCCTAGTGAAGTAAAGTCTTTGTCATGAACGACGTTATATAACGAGACGTTAACACTTCGTGGTCAAACCTTATACAAACTCTTTGTATAAAAAGTCCCCGCTTGCATGTCCCCACACGAATGATCAGAATCAGACCATCTGTGGTAAGACATAACACTTGTAACCATTCCATAAAGCGGGCCGCATCCGTAGCATCACTAGGATAAGGTTTCCCTCCTTTATCCATATACTACATACCATTTTGGTTATCACTTAAGATATGATCCACTTGTATGTCACCACATACATGCTTAAGTTACATAATGACAACCAAGGATTTTAGTTTATTTATTTATGGTAAAGCAAATAAAACATCCAATGTGGAAAGTCAAGAAGTGAAGTAAATATCATATATTATACATCACAAGCGTTCGTACAAAATGTGTTTACAAACTACAGGACACGAGACTTTAGGACATCATCCCCAATAGTCCCAATCTAGAATGTCATACATCATAAAACTAAAAAATATGAATGGAAGGGTTGATATTATTATTATTATTTGGCATTTGTGCCAGTACATTCAATTTGAATTTGCCATCATGATAGCACCGAAAATGTGTTATTTTCCTTTTCTTAATTTTATGTCGTTACTATGTTTAATGTATTTATTTAATGATTTTATACGTACCGAGCATGTTTGAGATGGAATCAGTTGTTACGAGCTGTTCGGGATTAATTTGGAGCAATTAGGAACTAATTGGAGCAGTCAGACTTCAAAATGATGTGAAAGGATGAAAATGCCCCTAGATGGAGCGTTGCAATGCTCAATCGAGCATTGTGCAACGTTACAAGGCAGTAGTGACTTGATGCTAGAAAATAGGGCAATGTTGCAACGTTAATTATTAATTGAGCTGCACGCGAGGCCTCGTAACGTTCCAGTGTCGCAACGTTGCGACTGCTATATAAAACATTTCCTCTTCGTTTTAGAGCAAAAATTTCATGGTGGAATCGACCTCCCAATCAGTTCCTATGCCAGTTTTCTCCTCTTCTCACCTCTCCACTCGTATTTTTCTCCCCATCTTATATAATTAGTGAAGACATTATCGGGTTCTTCTCTTCTTCATCTCCATGGGAAGGTAAGACTTAGCTCTCTAGTTTAGAGATTTTGAACAATGTAATTTTTGGGAGTTTTGTTTGAATGTAATTTCTATATTCTTGTCTATGGGTTTTAATCTGAATTCCGTGTTTATGAATTGCATAATTTAATTATTGATTGACAACTAATAAATTGCTGTGTAATTTGAATGCTTAGAGATAACTTATAATATTTGACATATAATTATAGGTTAATCTCAAAGGAAGCAATAGGTTAGTTAGGCTTGCAATTCATTGTCTAAAATGAATAGTATTTCTCCCAACAACCTAGAGAGAAACCACATTGAATGTTTTATTAGACGTTGGAAGTCGAATGCTCATCCTAGCATTATCCTTAGAATTTAATGCGATTTATCAATTTGTATGGAGCAAATTCGTTTTCTATGCATTTTGATTAATTAGGTAATTAGGACCATTGATTGGGATTCCAATCAATTGAGCTAAATATAGTCAAGAAACTAAAATTGTATTTAAATAACTTGATGAACAAGATTGCATTGGTCCATTCCATTTTCCTAAGCTAGAATGTCGTAATTAATTGCATTTCAATCTTTTAGTTTCATTGTATTTGATTTCTTTTATGCATTACCTATTCTAATCCACACCAAGCCCCCTCATTTTACCACTTTAACTAAAATGAGCTTTGATGAACTAATCTTCTGTGTTTCCTTGTGGTTCGACCCCGAACTTGCGGCTTGTACTATAAGTTAGTATAAGTTATTTGTTTGATGATTTATAAATTTTATTTGATTGGTGATCTTTTGGAAGCGACACCAAAAAGAATATGTCCTATCACAACACTCAAATAACCTTTCCTCACATACATACCCCCCATTTGTGAGAATAAATTTATCTGAATCAAATACAAGCTTGAACCTATTTTTATTAAGTAGAATTCCTGACACTAGATTCTTTCGAATCTCTAGCACATGCCACACATCATTGAGGGTAAATATATTTCCAGAAGGCCATTTTAGTAGGATCTCCCCTTTGCCTTCCATAGAGGTGGTTGAAGTATTTCCCATGTACAACTTATCGTTGCCATCTAGATTATCATATGTAACAAACCATGTCTTGTCCCTACAAATGTGTCTAGTAACACTAGTATCAATTCACCAACCTTTGGTGTTTAAAGCCATATTTACCTTAGAAATGACGACAACCAAATCATAATTTTCCATGATATTAGCTTGATTGTTGGAACTTTTCTCTTCTTATGCTTGCATATTGTAACATGATAGCCATTCTGATAACAAACCCAACAATTCCCTCAAATGCATTTGCTAGCATCATTCCTTGACCTATGATTCACATTTTTCTTCTTGAAATTCTACTTCTTTGATTTATGTTTTCAAGCTCAGTAATGTGAGCCTTGGCTTCAACTTCTAGTGGAGTTTTATCTCATTTTCTATTATCTTCTTCTGTATAGAGTTTTACCACAAGGTTTTTCATGGATAATTTTTTTCGCTTGTGTTTGATATAGTATTTGAAGTCCTTCTAGGAATGAGGCAACTTCTTAAACACAACAAAAACTTGGAATGATTCACTGATGCCCAATACTTCACTTTGCAAATCACTGATGATAATCTGCAATTCTTCCATCTAATTGACTACCAACTTGGTATCAATCATCTTATAATCTAAGAATTTTTCGATAAGGAATTTCTTAGCACCAACATCTTCCAGATTGTACTTTTTTTGTATAATGTCTCCCACAATAGTTTTTGTGTACTATAGGCATTGCAATAGATAGTATACAAAGTGTTCTCAAGACCACTAAGTATATAATTACCGCATAGGAAGGCTGAATGCATCCATGCTTGTTTCGCGAATTCCATTTCAAGAGTTACAACATCTGGTGGAGTAATTGGATGATCTTCCTTCAAAATGTGAGCAAGATTTAGTGTTGTGAGATAGAAGATCATCTTCTGTTGCCATCTCTTGAAGTCATCTCTCTTGAACTTCTCTGGTTTTTTAGCATGAGATTGAAAATGGGCGATCCCATCATGGCAGAAGTAAAAACATTGGTGGAGGAGTTTGTAGCCATCAATTCAAATACTAGTTGTCTTCATATTGTTGAGGAAAATGGAACATATATGAACTGAATACAGTAGCAAATTGAGTACACCTTAACTAGAAACAATTGTATAGTAATTAAACTCAAACTTAAGCAAGATGATATAACAAGGCTTAGATATGAAAATAACCAAATACTTAAAAAAACCTAAAAAACTTTGTAGATTCCAAAACATAGTCGAGGCACGCTCTAATAAGCACTATCCCAAAGACAATTATTTGCTTTTACACGGGCTGCAAGCAGACTACAACGATCGATTCAACAGGATAGAACAACTAACTTTGGTAGAACTGCAATCTTGAACTACTCAGATCTGGTAGAACTCTTGGATACTTGCTCTCAACTCAACTCAAGAACAAAAGAAAGAAAGAAAGAAAGAAATGAAAGAACTCTTCACTTTGGAATGGGATCCTTTAAATGAAGAACATAGTTGCTATTTATAGGCTAGCAACTTAGTAACTCTCCAAAATACAAAATAAAATCACATAAATACAAAAATTGAAACATTTGTCATTTTAACTCAATTGAGTTGTTACTTGCAGAAATCAAACATAACTCGTTCAAATTAAAGAAACTACAAATTTAACTTTCATACATGTTAAATTTGTACATGAAACATCATTTTAATTTCAAGTTTCAATCCAATTTGAAAGTTTCTAAACAATGAATTTAATCTACACAATTAAATCCAATTTTATGTTTCAATATTCAATTTTTTTGCTTTCTTCACTATATATATATCCAACAATTTCCTCTCAAAATAATATTGATTTCCACTTGTTGGGTATTCTTCATATTTCAAGCCCACAAGTGAAGGCAGTACTTTTACCCATTAACTTAAGTTTTTTGGTCAATTGGTGATTAAGAATATATCATAATATATCCATCTTAATTAGATAAAGAGAGATGCGAGGCAATCTATTTGTACCAAGTAACTAGGCATGCATAAAAGTAAAGAATGTATGGATATATACAAAGACTTTATATTTATGAGTTCATGACACTAGATGATTGTATTATTCATACACAACAACAATACAATGATATATACTACTCAAACTATTCACGTATCAAAGTAAAGAATGTATGGGTATATACATTTAATACATCTCACTAACCATACACAAGTTATCTATCATAATATATACCACCAAAATCACAAAACACAAATAGCCATACAGTGGTACATATACTCAAAGACAACATACGTATACAATTGGTCAGACTTAAAATACACAGACAATTAATATAAACAATCCAATTTATTGTTCACCCTTGTAATTAACCTCACCAACATCATGCTCTTGTTTGTGGTATAATTTTGCCTCTGTTTTGCTCTTGCCTTTGCCTTTATGTTTTATAGTAAAATGCCTAGCCAAAAGGAACGTTGTGATCTTAGTTTTATACCTTTTTATCACTCGAGACTTTTTTTTCTTGCTAGAGTGTCGTCACTCTTAAAAATTGAAAAGGTTTGTAGTTCTAAGACGTTACCTTTCTCTTTGCTAGAGTGTCATTTCACAAGTTGTTGGTGGAATTTTCTTATTCTTTAAATGAAAGAAAAAAAAGTAGAGAATCCCACATTGGTTAGGACAACGAGAAAATATCTCCTTACTTACCTATATCTTTCCTTGTGGGTTTGGACCCAAAGGAGTACTTAAGTTTTAAAAAGGGTGAGGAGATAGGCAAATGAAAGTTTGATGATCCTTCCACACACGTGCACCATCTCTGTTTGGTCGAGCAAGCGTGGCGTGTGGGATAATAATTTTTGACTTAACTCTTCTTTAATTAAGTTTTTAAATTCCTCTAGGCAAATCATCATTTTTTTTCTCGTTAATACCGTTGGCCTTCCAGGCCTTTTAATAAAATTTTGATTCTTCAGAAATACATAATTTTGAAAATAATCGTAGTTCTTCTGTGTTTTTTCCTCAATCGCATGTTTTTTTCCTATGTTTTTCGAGCACAGTCTAGAAGGGTGTGAGCATTTTCGATCAATCTCTGGTGCAGTTCTGATCAAGACAAATTTAATCTAGACTATTTCATCCTAGAGACAACATGATATTCCTTTTGAACTTACTTGCACAAAGGGAAGAGCTGTAAGGCATCTTAAAGAGAGCATGATTCGTGACTTAACCTTTCACAATTTTATGTATTGCAGGTTTTATTTGCTACTGCTAATTTCTGAGCTTCAGTTCCTGTCACTTTTTGTTGGGTAGCCATTTAATAAATTTTAAGACGCTCCAATTTTTCGTTGTTCGGCATAGTCGTATCAACACAGAATAACATTCTGTCCACCAATCTCAACCACCCTTTTCAATTTGAAGGGGCAAACTTTAAACGTTGGAAGAGGAGATGCTTTTCTTACTCACTATAAAAAAAGTTGATGACATCTGCAACATGGAAAAGCCAATTGTCCCACAAACAGATCCAACCAAACAACAGATCAAAGATGCTATTGTTTGGGAAGAAAATAATTTTCTCTGCAAAAATTTTATTTTAAATGGTTTGACTGATGATCTATATGACTATTACAGCACGATGATCACAACAAACGAAGTCTGGGATACCTTGTAGAAAAAATACAATACCAAAGAGGTTAGTTCAAAAAAGTATGTTGTCAGTCGTTATTTGAAGATCCAAATGATGGACCAAAAATCTATGGAAGCTTAATCCCATGAATTACAGAAGAATGCTCATGAAATAATTAGCAAATATATGCCTCTAAATGAGCAATTTTAGTTACCCCCCCCCCCCCATGTAGAAGGATTTGAAAAATATGCTGAGGCATAAAACAAGTTTTTGTTTCTTGAAAATTCTGATAACACGCCTGAGGATTTAGGAGGAAGCCCAAAAGAAGGACCAGAGGGAGGAAGTAAACATAGTACCAAGAAAGTCCGCCTTTGCTGTTCTAAAACTTGGACTGAAGCCAAAGGGAAACAAGATGAAAATTATCGTGGATCCAACAACCAAAAGAGTCAAAAGAATCAGCAACCCCCTTGAGGAGAAACAGTATAATTTCTTTGCTTTAATTATAACAAGCCTGGGCATATGGCTTAGAACTGTAGGAACAGGCGTCGTCTTGCTGTGCAGGTAAACCTGACCGAAGAAAAATTAGTTGCCATGATCACATAAGTAAATGTGATCGAGGGTTCTAAGGAGTGGTGGCTAGACACTAGCGCTACTCGTCATGTTTGTCATGACCATGGTTTATTTCAATCATAGTTTGAAACTAAGGTTAGAAATATATATTGGGACATCACCACTCAATAATAGTTGTTGGAATCGGCAAGGTAAAGCTGAAGTTTACCTCTGGAAAGATTGTCATGCTGAAGGAAGTTCTACACACTCCAAAAATAAGGAAGAATCTAGTCTCAGACTATCTACTCAACAAGGTTGGCTTTACTCAGACCATAGAGGTTGACTTATATACCCTCACTAAAAATAATATCTTTGTAGGGAAGGGATATGCAATTGATGGGATGTTCAAACTAAACCTTGATATAAATAAACCTCAATCTTCTGCTTATATGTTGTGTTCTTTTATTGTTTGGCATGATAGGCTTTGTCATGTTAATAAACGTATAACTAGTAACATGAGTAAGTTCGAAATTATCCATGAATAACTTTGATAAATGCGAATATTATAGTCATGCTAAAATAAATAAGACTTTACATAAATCTGTACTTAGGAAATCTGAGTCTTTAGATTTGATTCATTCAGACTTATGTGAATTTGATGGTGTCTTAACTAGGAAGAGTAAAAGATATTTTATTACTTTTATTGATGACTACTCTGACTTCATATTCTTATATTTGCTCAAAAATAAAAATGATGCTTTTGACATATTCATATTGTTTGTGACTGAAATAGAAAACCAGTTTAACAAAAAAGTTAAGAGATTTCATAGTGATAGAGGAACTGAATACGACTCAGATGAATTTAATAAATTCTATAACTCGCATGGAATAATTCATGAAAAGACTGTACCTTATTATCTTCAAATGAATGAAAAAGCTAAAAGGAAAAATATAACTCTATTTGAACTAGTAGTTTCTATTTTACTTAATTCAAAATCCACATCTTATTGGTGGGGTAAAATTATCCTAATTGTGTATTACGTACTTAATAGATACCAAAGTCTAAAAACGCAATTTCATCCTATGAAGTCCTTAAGAATAAGAAACCGAACTTGTCATATTTCAAAACTTGGGGGTATCTAGTCTATGTAAGCATACCATAACCTAAAAAAGGAAGTTTGCTACTAAAGACTATGATGTGTCTTTATAGGATATGTAGTAAATACTAAAGCCTATAAGTTCTATGAACTAACAAATCAAGTGATTATAGACTCACATGTTGTTGACTTTGAAGATAGATTTCCCTTTAAATCAAAGAATAGTGGGGACTCGAATTCTAATAGTCTAACATTAATTAGAAATCAAACTTCAAATAAGGAAGCAGACCCAGAACCCAAAAGAAGCAAAAGAACTCGTACTGTCAAGGACTTTGGGGATGACTTCCAAACCTTCAATATAGAAGAAGATCCTAAGAATCTAAAAGATGTCATGTACTCAATAGATGCCAATTTATGGTAAGAAGCAATAAATTATGAAGGGGATCTTTTGAGTCAAATAGGACTTGGCACTTGGTAGACTTACCTTATAGTTTCAAGGTAATAGGATGCAAATGGATCCTAAGGAAAAAACTCAAACTTGGCAGAACAATTGATAAGTACAAAGCCAAACTTGTAGTTAAGGTTTCAAACAAAGAGAAAACATAGATTTCTTTGACACCTTCTCCCCTGTGACTAGAATCACCTCAATCCATGTGTTGTTTTCACTCGTTGCCCTAAACAACCTTGTAGTACATTAGATGGATATAAAGACTGCATTCCTAAATAGTAAACTTGACGAAGAAATTTACATGGAACAACTTGAAGGCTTTATAGTTCATAATCAAGAGAATAAGGTATGCAAGTTAGATAAATCTCTTTATGGCTTGAAAAAAGCTCCTAAGCAATGGCATGAAAAATTTGATAATCTAATCATGTCTAAAGGATTCAAAGTTAATAAAAGTGACAAATGTATCAACTATAAGTTTGAAAACAATGTATGCACTATCATATATTTGTATGTGAATGATTTTTAAATTTTTGGATCGAACTTGCACATTATAATTGATGTGAAATCCATGTCAGTGCAAACTTCGATATCAACAACTTAGGATAAGAAAACGTAATTTTATGCATAAAAATGACTAGGTCCGAAAAGGAAATTTCCTTGGATCAATCTCATTATATAAAAAAGATTCTAAAGAAATATAATTACTTTGAATATAAAAAACCAACATGTACTCCTTATGATCCTGGTGTTAAGTTGTTCAAGAACATCGGTGATAATGTTAATCAATTTGAGTGTGCGAGCATCATAGGCAGCCTCAGATATACTATTGATTGCACTAAGTCTGATATAGCTTATGCTATAGGATTACTATGTAGGTTTACAAATAGACTCAGTATAGAGCATTAGAATGTTGTAGAAAGAGTTATGAGGTACTTGAAGAAAATCCAAAACCTAGGATTACATAATCAAAAGTTTTTCGCTGTCTTGGAAGGGTACTATGATGCAGATTGAAAATCCCTCTCGAATGACTCAAAGGCCACCAGTGGCTATATTTTTAATATAGTAGATGGAGCTGTCTCTTGGAAGACTAAGAAATGGACTATTTTAGCCCAGTCAACAATGGAGTGAGAAACGATAGCACTAACAACAACTAGTGAAGAAGCAGGTTGGCTTAGAAGTCTACTATTAGAGATTCCCTTATGGGAAAAATTGATACCAGCCATATTGATCCATTGTGATAGTATTGGAACAATTGCAAAAGTTCAAAATCTTCATTACAATGGAAAGAGACGACAAATACATCGTAAGCACAATACCATTAGAGAGTTCCTCACTACTGGTGCAGTTAGAGTGGATCACATATGAACTATTGAAAAGTTGGCAGATTCTTTGACGAAAAGACTAGCCAGAGAGAGTTTCAAAACCTCAGAAAGAATGAGACTCATATCTATAGAAAGATGAATCACTTATGAGGAAAACCCAATTTGTAGACTGAAAATCTCAAGAAATAAGTTCAAAGGGTAATAATTGATCACAAGTAATATGAAGTGGATCATGCTAAAAACAATACAAAGTTACTTTCCTATGACCCAGAGTCTTAGTATGATATCTTGAAGCATATGAAAGGTTGAACTCAGTACTTAATGAGATCTATACTTGATGTCCAATGAAGTACCTAGTTACAGGAGTACTCTTGATAGACTCACCTATTTAAATGTGGAAATAGGGGTCGTTTTCTATGGACTTTTAGCAAATTCTCTAGAGCATTCATTAAACTAGGATACACGTGCTAGGCTTTAAAGCACAGGCTTTCAAACTACACCCCTAATAATGTTTTCTGTAAGATGTTGTTAGAGATAGAGCTCAAAATCAAGAATTACTTTAGTATATTCTAAATCATCTTCATTATGTAAAGGTTCAAGTCGTAAGACACCTTTGCTTATGCACAGTATTGTAAAGGTTCAAGTGGGGGATTGTTGGTGAAAATTTCTTACTTTTTAAATGAAAGAAAAAGAAAAGTGGAGAATCCCACATTAGTTGGGACAACAAGAAGATGTCTCCTTATTTACCCCTATCTTTCCTTGTGGGTTTGGGCCCCAAAGGGTACCCAAGTCTTAGAAGGGGTGAGGAGGTAGGCAAATGAAAGTTTGATGGTCTTTTCACACACACGCGCCGTCGTTGTCGTCCATCTAGTCGGGCAAGTGAGGCGTGGCGTGTGGGATAATAAATTTTTACCGTTAAAAAAAACTTTTCTTTAATTAAGTTTTAAATTCCTCTAGGAAAACCAACTAGAAGACCTTTTAATAAACTATGTTTTGATTCTTCAAAAATACATAATTTTGAAAATAATTGCAGTTCTCTTGTATTTTCTTTCTCGACCACATGTTTTTTCCAACGTTTTTCGAGCACAGTCTAGAAGGGCATGGGCATTTTTTATCGTTTTAGTTATAGTTCCGATTGAGATGGATTTAATCTGGGCTATTTTATCCTGGAGACGACGTAGCATTTTTTTTAAATTACTTGCACAAAGGGCAAAACTACAAAATGTCTTAAAGAGAGTGTGATCCACAACTCAGCTTTTCACAAGTTTCTGTTTTATAGGTTTTATTTGTTGCTGCTAATTTCTAAGCTTTTGTTTCTATCACTTTTCATCGGGTAGCCATTTCAACACAAGTGTATATGTATACTTAAAGAATGTAGCCCAATTTAGATTATTCATGCATAAGAGGGTTACCTTAATCGTTTTTGTTGCTTCTATTTCATGTTCCCCTTAGTATTTAGTTTGGACTTCAAACTCTTTTGTTTCAAATTTTTCCTAGTAGCCTTACCTATATTAGGTCTTTTGCTATTGGTTTTGAAGGACTTATCACCTCGATCCTTAGGTCTGTATATACACTTAAAAATTAATAAACTCGAATAGAAAATTGTAACCAAAGATTAAATGTCATAAAGTGTATACTTTTGCCAACTATTTTATTACATTTCTTAAATAAAAGAATTTCTTAACCTGATGTTTTGAACCCATAATGTCTTAACACCAAGTAAAATAAGTAAATACACGTCTCTTAACAACTTTAAGTTAGTTTAGGAAGATTTAGACTAATTTTATTAGCTCTTACAATTGATTTTGAAAATTTTATAGGAAATGTGGTTGATGTGCCCACATCATTTGCTCAATGCAGCTGTATTGTGCCTTAGTCGATCGAGTCAACACGTCTTACAATCGTTCAACCCTTGTTGGTTATGTGGTCCTTAATTGTTTTCAGCTTCGAATTCGTCTAAGGTTATTGAAGACATGGATTTTGGCTTCCTTCCAACCTCCTTGGTTTATAAATTGCAAAAAAAGTCCTTAAGAATAAAAAAAAAGCTCCAACCCTTGGAAGGAAACCCATGAAAAGCATCCATAAACTCTTTAACAACAACTGAAGAAATTAGTTCTTTAGATCATTCTTACCACTAAGGATGTGTGTAGAGTGAGGATTCACTTCGAGAAAGGTTGAATCCATCCTAGAGAGTCCTTTAGGGGGTGTTTGGCAGTCCAAGTGAGTTGGGCTGGGTGGGCTTTTTAAGCCCAATCGGTGTTTATTTTATCGATAAAAAGAACGGTGGGTTTAATAATACACCATTTTACTCCCCAACATAACTCCCCTAAAAAGGTGCATTTTTAATTATTCCTCTTAACTCTCCTTTATCGTTCTCTCTCTCTCCCTCATCCGTCACTTCACATTTCTTCCACTCTTATCTCTTCCATATTTTCTCTTCTTCATCTCGTCTGGTTCATCCTCTTCATCTCCTCTGTTTCTCATCCTCTGATTTTCTCTTCTTGCTCGGTTGTCTCTTTGTGCATGATTTTTTTCGAGGATATGGTTGTTTATTGTAGATCCAAATAAGTTTCTTTTCCCTCTTTTATTTTTTGGAGTTTTTTGTTCAAATATACTTTTTTTGTGACTTTTTTTTCAGATATATTTTTTTGGAGTTTTTTTTTTTTATTCAGATCTACTTCTTTTCAGAGTTTTTTTTTTGTTCAGTTCTATTTTTCTTTGGAGTTCTTTGTTCAAATCTACTTCTTTTGGGATTTTTTTTATAGGTTTTAGACCTGTCTCTCCCCATATTTTATTGTTCCATGCATGTTAGGCCTTTAGGATTTTTCTCAATGGATTTTTGGGCTTCGATCTCCTTATTAGGTATTTCTCCTTGGATTTTTGGGTTTCTATTTTCAGATCTCTAGGGTTCTTTTGCTCAATAGATTTTTGGGTTCCAATGTTCTGACTATGTTTTTCTGTTAGTTTTTTTAGGGGGTTCATTTTATTAAAATGTGTTAGACTAAACAAATTGGTAAATAAATTGAAAAAAAAAGTATATTCGGTAAGTAAATTTTAAAATATATTTGCTAAATAAGTTTCAAAAAATATTTGGTAAACAATTTAAAAAAAAAACGTTTATGGTTAACAAGTTTTAAAAAAAATAGTATATAAATTTGTACGAAACTAGTTAGTAAATAGTTGGTAAATAAAATTAGAAAATAAATAGTTGGTAAATAGATTTTAAAAAAGAATAGTTGTTAGATAAATTATAAAAAATATGGTTTGAGATTGAATTTTTTTTTTTTTAAAAAAACATAGTTAGTAAATAAAATGTAAAAAAAGAAATAGTTGGAAAACATATGTTAGGTAAATTTAATGATCCATTCTTAGGTCTAAGACAATGAGATATTTATCGACCTAATTAACTGTAAAAATAAGCCTAACGAACCATTACTTATCGAGAATTTTTTAGGTTGAATGTAGCTACACTTAGAATTTGGCAACTAGAATATCTAGTTACATAATTTATTTTTTCAATAGGTAGTAGAGAGTTGCATGAGAACCCCTAAACCATAACTATTGGAAGTTGGAAAGAATTTGTTATGTTAGAAAAAATATATTGAAGGTTTTGTGTTTAGTACATGAATATGTTGAAAAGAATATGTTATGTTTTACAAAATGAAAAAAAATATAGTTTTTTTTTTTTGTGATTAAAGGGTTAAAAAAATATATGTATAGTTGAAAATTAATAAACAATAGCAAAGAAAAAAAAAGCAATTTCATTTACAAAAATATCAACATATACCCAACTCAATTTAACTTAACTCTACACTTAAACACAAACTTTCAGACTCAACTTAACTCAACTCAACACCCCAAACACAGACAATAATTATCAACTCAACTTAACTGTGCACCTCAAACATAGACAATTTAACTCTCAGATAATTTAACTCCATAGATAATAATTACCAACTCAACTCAACTCAAATCTCATCTTTTATTATGTGCCAAATGTCCCCTTAGTGTGTGGTTTTGACTCAAGGAGTTCTAGCATTCTTTTTTCTAGTATTTTCTTATTCTTTATCTCTTATTCTCTTTGAATTGACATTTTGTAACTCATGACATTTGAACTAGTGAAGTCTATCCATTTTCATCTATTTATGGGATTATTTTTTAAGGGATTCATTCATGTGAATACTCTAAGATAATATGGGTTGAACAAATGCATTTGCATCACATCACATTTACCTTTCTACTTTTGTTGAATAAATGTTATCTTGTTAAATTGAACTAACTGTTTGAGTTAACATATTAGAGGAGTTTTAATGCTATGAAGGTTAGGACATAAGCGAAACTCACAAAAGAATATAGGACTAATAGCCTATAGATATAGGTTGTCACTTAACCTTAGACATAAGGTACACATATAGGTTGCTTGACTTAATCTAAGATTAATTTGGTTGCTTGACTTAATCTAAGATTAATTTGGTTGCCTGACTTAATCTAAGACTCAGTTAGCTATAGAAATACAAGATTAACTGCATAGGTTTCCTAAAAGAACTTGTGAAACAAAACTGTATAGGAGTAGTTTTTTGTTCATAGTTGGTCGATGTTGACATGATGTGATCGTAGAGCTCAAGGTACACTGTCGTAGGTTGAAACTTGACCTCTAATTCATGTTGTCATCTATTGTTTACATCTATTATTAGCAACCAACCACAAATTTACCTATTTAATTTCACCAGTTAAACATTAATTTGGTTAGCTATTTTTCAAGTATGACTACTAAGTTTTAGACATTTCTCTGGTTTCCCCTAAAAGTTGTATTAGAAGCTTAGATTTAAACTTTTATTTCTTTATTGTCGCTATTACCCTAAATTTTAAAGTTAAACGGTTATATATCTAAAAGTTCTGTTGGTAAAATTATGACATTCTCTATGACAATTTATGGCTTTAGACATTATCCATTTTTAGTATTGAAAATACACACTACTAACTTAAACGACTGACAAGAAAAATAACAAATTTTAAATTTTCATTTGAAAAAATGGCAAAAAAGTTCCAAAATTATAAAAATAGCAAAATTAATTTCTATAGTAAAAAATACTAATTAGTAAATGATAAAACTACCCTAAAACAACAAAATTAAGTACAAAAGAGAATGGAAAGATACACTGCTTCAAAAACAACTCGAATACCACAAATACACTCTACCTATGAAAGAATCGAATCCCAAGCGAAAGCGTGTGAATGCCTTGTATATAGAAATTCGATTTTTGGAGAAACATAAACAGTAAAATAAAACATTTAATTTTAGGATAAACATTCAAAGAAAACATAGGCAAGCTTGAAAAAGGAAAAATAGGAAAAATCACAACTTACCTTTGTTGATTCCTTTAGGGTTCTTTTTCTTCCATTGTTATCAATAATCTTGAACTTCTCCAATGTAGAAGGACACCACCAATGAGGTTACCTTGCTATTCTCTAGGATCCAAAGTGAAGGAACTTGTTTTATAGAGATCCTTGAGCGGAAGCAGATCGTCCAAATTCTATTTTGATTGAAAAACTAAATTTACAGTACACATAGAAGATATGCATTCTAAACAAATTACAGTATGCTTTTTGTAAAGAAAAGGATTCAAGAGATACTATATTTGAAGAACTTTTCTTCTTGTAAATCTCTTAATTTGTCATGAACCTCAAACTCAGCAAACCTTGAAAACCCTCTTCAAGAATTCTCGAACCAACAGGCACAACCACTGGGAGCCTTTGATATTCTCAAGGTAAGAGTGTAGGAGTGATGGATCTGACTATTTTGGTTTGGAGGAGGAAGAAGATTGAAGAAGACACACAGAACGATTTTGTGAATTTTCTATCGTATAGTAAAAAGCTTCAATCGTGTAGCAACTCACGTAAGTCTGTAAGAAAGAAACTAAATTCTTTTATTCCATTTGCCATAAAACCAATTAACCACCCACTAATGTGGTTGGAGAGAAATTAGGAATTATTATCCAAAATAATAAAATTAATATAAATAAATATGATAACTAACTTATCATATCTTATTTATATTAAACTATATGTTATATCAAATATAATACATACCTATAGTTTTAATATTGTATCATATACAATATAAACCATACTTCATTTTCTCTATTTTATGGCATTTAATATAAATCATATTTATATAAATTTAACAACTATTTGAATCTCATTTAAATATTTACTTCCTCCAAATAAACTATAATGTATCAAATAAATTATAACAATTATATCATATATAATTGAATCAATTTAATTATATCATATATAATTAAATTCCCTCTTATTAATTTGAACAATTCAAATTAACCCAAAAACTGATTCTCAACTAAATCCTTTTGAGCTACCAAGGGGATTTTATGGACTTGTAGCTTAATGCTCTAACGGTACGTGAATAATTAATTAAACTCTTTAATTACATTATCCACCATCTGTTAACTGTCGGGCACTCCACTAAAGATCGACAGCTGTACTCTTCGCATTACAAATATATTTCTGTGTCCATCGAATATAATCAATCAACAGTACGATGACCTTTCACAAATTGCTCATAAGTACAACTTGGCCAAATTATCGTTTTGCCCCTATAGTTACATCTAACTCCTTAAGTACCACTGATCTCTGTAATGGAAAATAGATCTTAGTTCCACTATGACTAAACCCCGCTCATGCCAGAGAAGGTGTGGCACCATATTGTTCAAGACCCGGAATCAGCCTTTAAAGGAGCAATTTATCTACTTATCCCTAATTTGGGAAAGGAGTGAATTCCATCTTGTGTAGTTGTTCCCAACTCCCCGATCAGACAAATTCCCAAAATGGTAGGCTTGTTGAGTCGGTCCACTCTCACCCATACAAATCAAATGACCATCCTCATAGGCAGGAGCTCATAACTCACCTAGGATTAAGGTCATGTTAACTATGGTCATCCTGGTAAATTGAAAGTCTCTATTATGAACAGTATTATATAATAAGACTAAACATTTCGTGGTCCGGTCTTATACAAACTTCTTTATATAGAATATCCTCGCTCGCATGTCTAATACATGAATCATCAGGATCAGATCATTTGTAGCACTTTACAACACTTGTAACACCTACAAAGCGGGCCATACTCATAGTGTCACCAGAATAATGTCTCTACATACATATTTAAGTTACACTAATAACCTTGGATGTTGGTTTATTGGTTTGTGGTTAATGCAACTAAAATATCACATATTTTATAGACAAAGTGAATAAAAATATCAAATATTATTAATCACATAAGAGTTTGTTCATACAAAGTTTACAAACTATAGAACCTTACAAGATTTAGGGCATCAACCACAACAATCTACCATTTTTCCTAAAGCTAGTAGAGCGTACAAAATAATAAAATACAAGTACACAAAACAAAAAACTAGGGCATTGATGACGAAAATTAGTGTGAACGCAATTTATGTGATGCATGTCTTAGGTTATGCGTTTATACTCATGCGTCGGTGGTCATGCATTGAAATGAAATGTATGCGTTGATCTCATGTGCAATGACCATGCGTTCCTGTCACAAGTTTTCTTGCGCTCACGCCAAGTATAACGCGAACGTAAGTTTCTCGGGTGATCTGAGGTCGAACTCAAGGACTTTTAGCTAAATGCTATGCGGTGATGTGTTTGTGACGGATAAATAAAAGAATGATGAGGGGTATAAGCTAATAACTACTCCTACACCTAACTAACAGATTAAGCGGTGAGAATACGAATGAGAGGTAGAGACATGACAACTGTTGACACATAGTAAAATGCATGGAAAAATAGATAAAATATGAGGATTTCTTCATCGCAACCCTAAGCTTGACCGCAAGGGCAACCCTAGCCAATGCAAGCTATGCGATCATGCTACACACACTTGTGCCTAACTCTAGGACGCATGCGATGTATATACGATAGTGTCGAGAAGCCTGTGCCTAATCCTCCATAACCCGCTCACATGCTCTTACACATAAGCGTGATGACCACATACCATCGTATCCTACTTTTGGACGCATGCATATCCTATCCGTAGGGTGCATACGTTGTGTAATAGCAAACGAAGGTTTCTCTAAGTTCCCCATTCTTGCTTATGCGATCTAATTCGCTCTCCTGAGACTTAGATTTAGTTTTTAGACTACTTTCCCAAGTATGCCTAAATGATGAATGTGCGCTCATAAGACAAGGTAATCGCATAAACCTGGCTGATGTAAGATTATTCCTATCTCTAATGAACACTGGCTTACATTGCTTAATGCGACCAACCATTTACGCTCCCGGGCAGTTGGTTATTGTTGACTTTACTCATAGAAAAACATTGCATCCGCCTATAGACAGGCGTTGCTACAGCTTCACACTAAGCAAATAAGGTTTTCTCACAATACTCATGCAACGCGCACCTCCCGATGGTTTACTACATGCTTCATATACCTATGCCACATGATGAAGTATGCGATACTCTAGCAATCTCATTAAGTGATGCAATGAAAGTTAAGGATGCTAAGTAAATGAAGATGAAGATGGAGTCGAAGGAAATATAGAAATGCATTGATCACAAAATGTTTAATTCCCTAAGTCAAAATGTATTACAATACAATATAAGAAAAGAAGAGAAATGGAAAGGCTAGTTGGAAGCAATGTCTTGCTTCCAGCAGATGTGTGTCAAGGCTGTTGGTGGTGCCATGGATGGGTGGTGGAGCAGACTCTCTCGAGTTCTGACTCCGACAAAGGCTTCGGTCGTCAATTGGAATGGATGAAGGAGATAAAGAACTCTCAAGCTATCCTTTCTCACGCTTTGGTCTGGATCACAAGGATCTGCCCTAAGGTGAGCCTCAGGCGAAAAACCTTGGATATCTGTAATTCTGCTCAGCGGCTTCAATTTATAGAGCTTGATCGCTGATAGCACTAATGGACCTGCTCTAAATTTGACACTTACGGCGTGATGGTCCTTTTCTAAATCTCCGCTGCTAATGGCGTGGTAGGTGAAATGTCAACATCATATTTTGATACTCCCGATTTATGCATTCATGTTGCATTTCACCAACCTTGTGATCATCCTTCTAGTATGGTTATTATTCTATAGCCGCAATCTCTCTGCGATGACCGCATTCGCTTGACGGCCGCAACTTCCATACGATGGATGCATGCGGTTAATGGCCACAACATCTATGCGATGACCGCATTCACTCGACAGCCGCAACTTCAATGCGATGGACGCATGCGTTAATGGCCATAACATCCATGCGTCAAACGTATGCGTTCGCCTCTGTAATGGAGAGATCACCGCATGCGGTCGTCTTTGCGATAGCCTGGCTTCCATGCATGTGATCGCTTCTGCGGTTGCTACAAAAATAAACAATTGAATGCATAATAATGCATAATAGTAGGTTAGCTGAGATTCTTGATGCCGATCGACGAAAACTCGTTTTCTCTTGAATTCCTAACATATTCGCCACGTATTTCTCTTAACAGCCTTCATAATTCTAAATAAAAGGCCCAAGATGACATGCATTTCTGCCCGTCATCAGGCATAACACGCCCAGTACAAGATCTCCCACTTCTCCTAGTCCAACCGTGGTCTGTCCCATAGACCCATACTCTGCATGTGAACCTCAAACATCGTAGTCGTGAGGGCCTTCGTAAACGAATCAGCAACGTTGTGCTCTGAAGCTATCTTGGATGAGATGATACTTTCACTCGATGTGCTTGTCACACTTATGACTCCTAGGCTCTCGGGAATTAGCTACGGCACCACTATTATCAAATCCTGTAAGGATCAAATCCTTAGAACCATACACAAGCATGTAGTCCCTTGTTCTCCGTAGATACTTGAGAATGTTCTTAACGGCTGTTTAGTGAACTAATCCTAGATTAGACTGATATCTACTGACTATCCCCACTACATAGCAGATGTCAGGTCTAGTACATAAGATCACATACATCAAACTGCCGACGGCAGATGCATAGGGGACCCGTCTCATTTCCTCAACCTCTTGAGGTGTCTTAGGACACTGTTCCTTAGACAATGTAACTTCGTGCCTAAAAGGCAATAGACCCCTATTGGAGTTCTGCATTGAATACTTGACAAACATCTTTTCAATATACGATGTTTGAGATAGTGCTAGCATTTTGTTCTTTCGATCTCGAAAGATCTGAATACTCAGAACAAACTGAGTCTCTCCCAAATATTTTAGTTGGAATTGGATCGCTAGCCAGTTCTTAACTGTAGTCAATCAACCTACATCATTCCTAATGAGTAGGATATCATCTACATCAACATTAGAAAAACTATTGAACTGTTGATGATATTCTTGTAGACACAAGGCTCATCAACGTTCTAATCAAAGCCATAAGATTTGATTGCAGTATAAAACCTTATATTCCAAGATCGAGATGCTTGTTTTAGTCCATAAATGGACTGATTAAGCTTGCAAACCTTTTGCTCTTGACCTTGGACTATGAATCCCTCGGATTACACCATATTAATGGTCTCCTCAAGATTGTAATTCAGAAAAGCATTCTTGACATCTATTTACCATATCTCATAATCATAATATGAGTCAATGGACAAGAGGATCCGGATAGACTTCAGCATGGCAACAGGCGAGAAAGTCTCCTCATAGTCGACTTCTTCTACCTAAGTATAACCCTTGCCACTAGTCTAGCCTTGAAGGATGGCACCTTCCCATCAGCA
This sequence comes from Benincasa hispida, assembly GCF_009727055.1. Lineage (NCBI taxonomy): Eukaryota > Viridiplantae > Streptophyta > Magnoliopsida > Cucurbitales > Cucurbitaceae > Benincasa > Benincasa hispida. The sequence goes on along the minus strand of NC_052349.1, from coordinate 83,934,208 downwards.
CCCCGTTTCCTCTTGTAGATCCATTTACAACCTATAGGTTTAACCTCATTAGGTTGATCTACAAGATCCCAATTGAATTGAAGTACATAGACTTTATTTCGAGATCCATGGCTTTGATCCATTCATCTCTGTCAATATCCTCTATTGCCTTCTTGTAAGACAATGGATCCTCAACCTCACCATCAGTTACCATAGCTAGGATTTCAGTTAAACCCATATAGTGAATAGGTGGGTTTGGAATCCTCCCACTACATTGAGGTTCCTTCAACATTTGAGGTGGATTTGACCTACTAGATGAACCTACTTCAACAACTCTTATTAAGGTACTAGGCTCTTCAACAACTCTTGTTGAAGATTCAATCGTTTCTTTAAAAAGCTCATTCAACACGATTTTGGTTCTTGGTCTGTGCACCCTTATGTGGTTCTTCTCAAGAAAAGTAGCATTTGTCGATACAAATACTTTTTTTTTCTTTAGGATCATAGAAATAACCACCTTTCATTCCCTTGGGGTAGCCTACAAATAGGCATCACCTTGAATATGGTTCCATTTTCTTAGGATTGGCCTTAAACACATGTGTTGGGAAACCCCAGATTCTGAAATGACATAAACTACTTTTACAACCATTCCATAACTCTAGAGGTGTTTTGGCAAAACTCTTAGATGGAACACAATTCAAGATATAAGTTGTAGTCTCCACTACATAACCCAAAATGGGTCAGGTAAGGAAGCGTAACTCATCATAGATCGAACCATGTCTAACAGGGTTTGATTTCTCCTTTCTGATGCACCATTCTATTGAGTGTTAGGTTTTATGTCTTAAAACTCGTGGTTTGTAAATAGTAGAACTTATTCTGAAAATTCAATAAGTTGTTATTGAATATATTGTTTTTTAGAAATCCAATAAACGTAAAGTCCCTTGACTATTACATGACTACTTGAACTTTATGTGGAGACATACAAGTGGATCAGGTTCGAGTAAATAGTAAAATGATCTATAGTATATGAATAAGGTTGGGTGTCATATTCTAGTAACACTATGGATGCGGCCTACTTTGTAGTTGTTACAAAGAATTATAAAGTGCTACATATGAAGTGATTCTAATTCGTTCATGTTGGGACATGAGGAGTGGGGGCGTCCTGTGCAAATGAGTTTTGTACAAGATCGGACCATGAAACTAGTCACTCTTACTTTATAATGTTGTTACCTGTTTAAGACTAACTATTTCAAAGCGATGACCTAGGTAACTTGACCTTAATCCTGAGCTAACAATGAACTGTTGTTTATTCAGGATTATCCTTTGATCTGCAAATGGTAAGAGTAGACCAATGTCTCTACTCAATAAGCCTCCCATTTTGGGGATAAGACCGGATGAATAGCTGGAGACATAGGGTACAAGACGAAATTCACTCCTACCCGATTAGGGTTAGTAGAGAGGTTGTTCCCTTCAAGTGTTGATTTTGGGTCTTGAATAAGAGGCCTCACCCTCTCATTGGCCTGAGAGGGATTCAATTTGTTAATTGGATCACAAATCAATTGTTCATTAGGGGATCAATGGGACTTAAAGAATAAGAGGTAATTTCGGGGGTAAAACAGAGATTCGACCCAGCCGTTATTACGAACAACCTGTGAAGGGTTAACTTACTAATCATGGTTATATCGAGTGGACATAATATATCTACAGTTAGGGGAGTTCAATATGGGCTTTAGTAGAATCACCCATTAGTTAACGAATGGGGGATAGTTCGGTCTAATAAGTTTAGACGATTAATCTCGGATCGTTGGAGCCCATGATCTATAGGTTCGCGAGGTCCCCCTATTAGCTCGTAAATGGATTAGCTGTAGAGTAGCATGATAAGTTAATTTGAAACGTTCAAATTATAATTAAATGAAATTGGAGAAATAATATATAAATATCTTAGTAAATATCTTGACCTAAGACGATAACTAAATGACTATCGGAATATGAGTTATTCTGGAGATAGTATTTGGTCAAGAACTGTCTTATTTTTGTGAAGGAATTCTTGACTGCTCCTCGGTAGCATTTGTTCTAAATCACTTAAGTATCGTTGCAAAAGTAATGATTATGGGTACATTATCACTTTGCTAAAACTTGATTGGATTTAAAAGCAATTCACTTATAGAATTTGTTTATAATTTCAGAATGACGAGTTCAATTATACAATTATTGGCTTCAAACAAACTAATCAGGGATAAGGATGTGACATGAAAATCAAATTTGAACATGGTACTTACGATAGACGATTTGAGATTTGTCTTGACGGAGGAATGTCCTCCCATTCCTAGCTCTAATTTCAACTGAACTGTTCGGAAAGCATTTGACAGATGGATCAGGGCAAAAGATAAAGCCCGTGCTTATATTCTCACCAGCTTGTTTGACGTTTTAGCGAAGAAACACGAGTATATGAGTACTACCGAAGAGATTATGGAATCTCTGAGAAGGATGTTTGGACAACCGTCCTTCACCCTGAGGTATGATGTTATCAAGGGTGATGCTATCAAATACATTTATAACAGTCGATGAAAGAAGGGGCCTCAGTTCGTGAACATGTCCTGGACATGATGGTCCACTTTAATGTGGCTGAAGTAAACAGTGCTATGATGGACGAGAGAAGTCAAGTTGGTTTTATTCTAGAATCTCTTCCGAAGAGTTTTCTTCAATTCTGTACGAATGTATTGATGAATAAAATTGAATACAACTTGACCACTCTGTTGAATGAGCTGCAGGCTTTCTAGTCTATGTTAAGAACTACGGGTCTGGAACCAGAAGTAAATGTTGCTTTTGCTGAGAAGAGAGGAACGTCCTCCAAGCCTGATTTTGCCTTCTCTTTGTAGAGTAAGAGTATTCCTGCGAAGAAAGACAAAGGGAAAGGGAAAAAGAAGTCTACTGGCAATAAAAGCAAGAAAACCGTTGCAGAGAAAGGGAAATGTTTCCACTGCAACGAAGAAGGGCACTAGAAGAGAAATTATCCTAAATATCTTGATGAGAAGAAAGCAGAGAAAGTGAAATAGAAAACTTAGTTCCTGAAGACCGATTACTCAGCTTGACCAGTGGGAGAAATTACTGCTAATGATGATGTTATCTGCTTTTATGATCATGTAATGAACATATTGTACATATTTTTGTTTTGAATGAAATGTTCATTTTTAGAAAATATGTTTGTTCTATCTCATAGCAACTTCTGTTAAGAATGAAATTGTTAAAAGCCACTTGCAGATATTCAGATATTTAAACGGCTAAGATCGAAGTATAATAAGTTTAAAGATTTCTAGATCTGATTGTTAACAAGAGTTGTTAAGACAGGTCAAACGCATCTTAATCAAAGAGTTGAGAGTACCGCAATGCAGTGGGAGGAAAGTGTGCTTCCTGATCATTATTGAGAATTAGATGCAATCCCCATATAGTTTAATTAAATGCCTATTATGCACTAATATGCTTACAATGATTCTCTCAGCTAAAGTGTTTGAGAATCACCTAGTAAGACTAGAAATACCAGGTAAATGACCTAAGGAAAGTGGGAGAAATATTGGGTATGGGATACTGAATGGTAAATCATGGGTATAGGATGCCCTAGTTTATTGTATTTCTCTATAAGACTTAGAAACTCAGTCTTATATATTGGATATATAAGTTACCACTGGAGTTTTAATCGAAGTGGGAGTTTGTTGAGTTTTATGTCTTAAAACTCGTGGTTTGTAAACAGTAGAACTTATTCTAAAAATTCAATAAGTTGTTATTGAATATATTGGTTTTTAGAAATATAATGGAAAATTGATTTTCTCCATTGTCTTCTTCCAAATAGCTCACTAACAATCCACTTCTCAAGCTTCATTAACTTCAAGCATGAGCTGTATCTCATGCAGCTAATCTCTTTGCATGATTGTCCGCAATATATTAAAGAGATTGAAGTGAATTTGAAGAAATGTAATGGATCAAATTTTTCTAAAAAATTGAGAGAAGAAAGTTGTTCTTCCGCCAGGTTGCTACAGTGAGTTTGTCTCCAAATTCCTTGATTCAGGCTTATTTTGAGTCCCACTACTCAATCCAAAGTACCAAAAGGATAGTAGGGAAGATCTTGGGGTGGTTTACAACAAGATTCAGAGGAGATTTGTAGCTGAATTCAAGCTTTGAGGAAGTTTTACAAAGGTATGTCACGAAGCCCATTTATTTCTGTATGAAAACCTTATGGATCTTGGTCAATTCTGCTGCGTGATGGTATGTTCCAACACTGAGGTGTACCAAATGCTGAGAGTTAGGATACTATTCCATATTCTATCAAATAGTTCTAGAAAGTCAGATCCAAAAACTCTCCACCTTGATTAAATTGAAGTGTTTTAATCGTTCTATTTAATGTATTTTCAACCTCAGCCTTGAATTCTTTGAATTTTTCAAAAGACTTAGACTTATGTTACATTAAATATACATACCCATACCTTGAATAATTATCAGTGAAGCTGATGAAATTTTCATAACCTCCCCTAGCTCTTACATTCATCGGACCACAAAGGTCTAAATGCACTAGCTCTAGAGGTTCTTTAGCCCTATGACCTTTTCCAGTAAAAGGCCTTTTAGTTGTTTTGCCTTCAAGGCATGACTCACACACAGGTAAAGAATTTTCTTCTAACTCGCTTAGAAGTTCATTCTTCACCAACCACTCAATTCTATTGAGATTAATGTGTCATAATCTTAGGTGCCAAAGGTGGGTATTTTCCTTAGGAGAAATTTTAGCTCGTTTATTTTGAGTTACGACAGTTTTAAACATCTCTATGTTATGAAGGGCATTTGTTACTAATGGGCTTAGCACATAAAAATTATTTTCCAATTGAGCAGAACATATCAACACCATTCTTAGTAATAAATTTTATTATAAGAAAAGTTAAGTTGATAATTACATTCCAAAAGACACTTTACAAACACTAAGTTCCTTTTTACATCAGGAACAATAAATACATCATTCAAAATGAAAAATGTGTTCTGTAAAGTTAACCAAAGACCTCTCACTGCCACAGTTAAGATGATGTGCCCGGTTCTATAAAGACCAACAACTGGACTTTTCGCACTACAGATATATTTATGTATCCATTGGATATAATCAATCAACAGTACGATGACCCTTCACAAATTTCTCGTAAGTACAGCTAAGCCAAATTATCATTTTGCCCCTGTAGTTACATCTAATTCCTTAAGTACCAATGATCCCTCTAATGAACAATAGATCATAGTCCCACTATGACTAAACCCCTCTCAGGCCAGGAGAGGGTGTGGTGCCACATTGTTCAAGCCCCAGAATCAGCCCTTAAGGAAGCAATTTATCTACTTATCCCTGCTTCGGGAAAGGAGTGAATTTTATCTTGTGTAGTTGTGTTCCCAACTCCTCAATCAAACGAAACTCCAAAATGGTGGGCTTGTTGAGTCGGCGATCTAGCCACTCTCACCCATACAAATCAAAGGACCGCTCTCATAGATAAGAGTTCACAACTCACTCAGGATTAAGGTCATGTTACCTATGGTCATCCTGGTAAAATGAAAGTCTCTATTATGAACGGTGTTATATAATGAGACTAAACATTTCGTGGTCCGGTCTTATACAAACTCTTTTGTATAGAATATCCCCACTTGCATATCTAATACATGAATGATCAGGATCAGATCATTTGTAGTATTTTACAACACTTATAACACCTACAAAATAGGTGATACTCGTAGTGTCACCAGGATAAGGTACTCAGTCTTATCCATCTACTAGAAACCATTTAGATTAGTACTTAAACATGATCCACCTTTATGTCTCCACATATATGTTTAAGTTACAACGATAATCTTGAATGTTAGTTTATTGGTTTGTGGTTAATGCAACTAAAATATCACATATTTTATAGACAGAGTGAAAAAAAATATCAAATATTATTAATCATATAAGAGTTTATTCATACAAAGTTTACAAACTATAGGACCCTACGAGATTTAGGGCATCAACCCCAATACAAAGAACTTGGAAGTGTGGTCTCCAAGAACTTTGAGGAGGAAAATGGTACAAAATTCTAAAGAGAAGTTAGAGAGAATGTGGAGGCTAGGTTTTTGTGTGATATCAAAATCTAAACTAAAATGGCTAAGAGGATGCTTTTGTATGGACAAAGGTTAACCCTTTCTCTAGGAATTTCCTTTTATGCCCTTAGTGCTAATTAATTAAATAACCCTTATTTATACATTATTTAATTAATTGGCACATTAATTAAATGATCATATATTAAATCCTATTGAATATACATTTAATTAATCATCATAAATATCATATATATATGCTAACCTCCAATCTCCATTATTTCTAATCAATTAATCAACCATCAATTAATTAATTAACTATATTAAATCATATTTAATATGGAGTTAATTAATATATAAATTTCACATATTTATATGTATACATCTCTTTATGAATCTCATTTATATGTATATAATATTTGAATCTTATTCAAATATATCTCTTTTTCATGATTTGGATTATAGATTATATCTATAATTAACCATAATATATTAATCTCATTAATATAAAATTCCCTCATTTGATTTGAACAATTCAAATCATTGCTCGTTAATATCCTTTTGTGAGCTAGTAAGGGGACCTTATGGACCTACAAATTAGAAGCTTCAATGATATGAGATTAATTGATTAAACTTCTTTAATCCAATTAATCAATATTCATTAACTACCTATCACTCCACTAAAGACCGATAGCTACACTTTACGTACTGTAAATATATTTTTGTGTCCATAGTTATAACTAATCAACAGAGTGATGACCCTTCACAAATGCTCATAACTACAGCTTGGTCAAAATACCGTTTTACCCTTGTAGTTACATCTAATTTCTTAAATACCACTGATTCCTCTAATGAACAAACACTTTATAGTCTAACTATAAACTAACACCTCTCTGGCCAGTGAGAGGTTGGGGTCTCATTGTTCAAGACCTGGAACCAGTTATTAAGGGAGTAATTTATCTACTTTCCCAATGAATGGAAATGAATGAATTCCATTTTGTGTAGTTGTGTCCCCAGCTCCCTAATCAGATAAATCCTCAAATGGTAGGCTTGTTGAGTCGGCTATCATGGTCGCTCTCACCCATACAGATCAAAAGACCACTATCATAAACAAGAGTCTATGACTCACTCAGGATTAAGGTCAAGTCTTCTATGGTCATCCTAGTGAAATATTAGTTTCTTCAAGTAATAGTGTTATAAAGAAAAACTAATTATTTCGTGGTTTATGTATAAATGCCTTTATATAAGATACCCCCACTCAGATGTCTCTATATGAACAATATGGTTCATATTGTTTGTAACACTTACATCTCATGTTACAATTACAAAGTGTGTCGTATCCGCAGTATAATTAGGATAAGACACCCAATCTTCATTCATTTACTACAAACCTTGTAGGTTATTACTTGAACGTAAACCACATGTATGTCAACCACATACTATTCAAATGACATTATATAATCTTGGATCTTAGTTTATTGGATTGAATTCTAAATGTCAAATAAAATACCTCTGATTTTATTAGATAAATAATTTATGATAATAAAAGCTACAAACCACGAGATACACTAGATTAAGGACATCAATCCTAAAAATCTTCCACTTGTCCAAAGCTAGTGGAATGTATCAATATACAATAAAAGACGAGTGGGAAAGTAAAGTATCAATATACAATACAATAAACTAGGGCATACAATATACCCAATAAAACCTCCCACTTGCCCTAGCTTAGGTGACTCATATCTCGTAGACCCAGACCCTCCATGTGACCTTCAAATACTTTAGCCGTGAGAGCCTTTGTAAATGGATCAACAATATTGTGCTCCGAGGCAATCTTTGTGATAATCACATCTCTTCGTTGCACAATCTCTCTAATAAGATGATACTTGCGCTCTATATGCTTTCCACGTTTGTGACTATGAGGCTCCTTGGAGTTTGCCACAACACTACTGTTATCACAATAAAGTATGATGGATAAGCACATATTTGGAACAACTTCCAAATCTGGGAGAAATTTTCTGAGTCAGACGACTTCTTTAGCAGCTTCAGAGGTAGCAACATACTCATCCTCTATGGTAGAATCCGCAATACAACCTTGTTTAATGTTGCACCATGTTATGGCTTCTCCATTTAGAGTGAACGTTGATCTTGATGTGGATTTCTTTGAATCCTTATTAGTTTGAGAATTAGAGTCAATGTATCCTATAAAGATTAAATCCTTAGCCCCATACACAAGCATATAGTTTCTCGTTCTAAGATACTTGAGAATAGCTTTAATTGTTGTCCAGTGATCAAATCCTAGATTGGATTGACATCTACTGACTACTCTCACTGCATGGCAGATGTCATTCTAGTACACAACATGGCATACATCAGGCTACCCACTGCAGATGCATAGGCAATCCGTTTCATCTCCTCAACCACTTGAGGTGTCTTAAGACACTGTTCCTTAGATAAGATAATTCCATGCTTGAAAGGTAACATACCCTTCTTGGAGTTTTGCATCGAATATCTGACAAGCACTTTGTCAATATAGGAAGCCTGAGACAAAGCTAGTGATTTGTTCTTTCGATCCCTTATAATTTGGATCCTTAGAACAAATTGTGCTTCACCCAAATCTTTCATTTGGAATTGAGCAACTAGTCATTCTTTAATGGTTGTCAAATAACCTACATAATTCCCAATTGGTATGATATCCTCCACATACAACACAAGAAAAGTTATTAAACTGTTGATGATCTTCTTGTAAATACAAGGCTCATCAATATTTTGATCAAAGCCAGATTTGACTGCAGTATCAAACCTTCTATTCCAAGATTGAGATGCTTGTTTCAATCCATAAATGGACCGATTAAGCTTGCAACTTTTTTCTCTTGACCTAATTCAATGAATCCCTCTATTTGGGTCATATAAATGGTTTCGTCAAGATTACCATTCAAAAAGGCAGTCTTGACATCCATTTGCAATATCTCATAGTCATAATATGTGGCAATTGATAAGAGAATCCAGATAGACTTAAGCATAGCAACAGGTGAGAAAGTTTTTTTCATAGTCCACTCCCTCAACCTGGGTATAACCCTTTGCTACTAATGTAGCCTTAAAGGTTTTACCTTTCCATCTACACCCAATTTCCTCTTGTAGATCCATTTGCAACTTATGGGTTTTACTCTGTCAGGTTGATCTATAAGTTTCTAAATAGAATTGGAGTACATAGACTCCATTTCTTGATCCATGGCTTTGATCCATTCATATTTGTCAACATCAACCATTGGCTTCTTGTAAGATGATGGATCCTCAACCTTATCATCTAATATGACGATTTGAGTTTCTATTAAATCCAAATAGTGAATAGGTTGGGTTACAATCCTCCCACTACGTCGAGGCTCTCTCAAGTCTTAAGAAGGTTGTGTTTGACTAAATAAAGCAACATCAACAACTCTTGTTGAAGTGTTCACCTCTTCAACAACTCTCATTGATATTTCAATAGTTTCTTTGGAAATTTCATTTAATACGATTTGGCTCCTTGGTTTATGTTCTTTAATGTGGTTTTCTTCTAGGAAAATACCATTTTTCAATACAAATACTTTATTTTCTTTTGAATCGAAGAACAAACCACCTCTCGTTTCTTTAGAATAACCTACAAATAGGCATAATCTGGAACGTGGTTCTAATTTCTTTGGATTTCCAACAAGCACATGTGCTGGACATCCCCAAATCCTGAGGTGTTGTAAACTACTTTTATGACCTCACCATAAATTAAAAGGTGTTCTGGTAACACTCTTTGATAGAACCTGGTTTAAGAGGTAAGCTACAGTCTCCATTGCATAACCCCAGAACGAGAAAGGTAGAGAAGTATAGCTCATCATAGAGCGAACCATGTCCAACAGGGTTCTATTTCTCCTTTTTGATACACCTATTGTTGAGGTGTACCAAGTTCCTAAATTTGAGATGTAATTCCATGTTGTATCAAATAGTTCTGGAATTTAATATCCAGGTGCTCTTCACCTCGATCTGATCGAAGCATTTTAATCTTTTTTACCTAACAATTTTTCAACTTTAGCCTTATACTCCTCGAACTTTTCAAGTGTGTCAAACTTAAGTTGCATCAAGTAAACATATTCATATCTTGGATAAGTGTCCGTAAAAGTGATAAAATATTCAAACCTCTTCTGGCTTTTACACTCATCGGACCACAAAGGTCTGAGTGTATAAGCTTCAAGGGTTCTTTGGCTCTATAACCTTTTCCAATAAAGGTCGTTTTGTCCTTCTAGACAAGATTCACATGCAGGTAAAAAAATTTCTTCTAACTCATTTAGAAGTCCGTTCTTAACTAACCTCTTAATTTTATTGAGGTTAATATGATCTAGTCTTAGATGCCAAAGATGAACATTTTCTTTAGGAGAATTTTTTTTCTTTTCTTAGTTTTAGTGGTTGCAATGTTGAACTTTTCAATATTGTGGAGCATTTTTTATACTAATGGTCTTAGTACATATAAATTGCTTTTGTTTGTTGGAGAACAAATATCAATACCATTTTTCGAAATAAATAATTTATCCCGAATAAAAGATACATTAAAAGCTTGTTCCAACAAACATGAAACTGAAATCAAGTTCCTTTTGAAATTAGGAACATAGTAAACATTGTCTAACAACATAAACTTTGATTCAAAAAACAACTTCAAACTCCCAACTATAACCGCTGAGACAATCTCTCCTATTCCAACCTGTAGAGTCATCTCTCCCGCTGTCAACTGTCTCCAAGAACTAGTTTCCTGCAAAGAAGTAAAAACATGGTTAATGGCTTCTGAATCAAGTATTCAGGCATGGTTATTATTTTCCACTAAATACGTTTCTAAAACCAATAAATCATATTTACCTTCTTTTTTCCTTCCTTTTCTCGGAAAAATAATTTGGACAATTCCTTTTCCAATGGCCATCTTGGTTGTAGTGAAAAAAGGTTCATTTTGCAACCTTGACCTTTTTGCCCTTTTGGGCAGCGGCAACATTGGTGCTTTATTCCCCTTTCCACCCTTCTTCTTTTTCCATTTCTTCACACCAGATGAAGATGGAGACACAAATTTAGTTCCAGAGGTAGAACCTCTATTAAACTTTTTCTTTTTGGAGAAAGCAACATTTGCCTCCCCATAATTTCTTTTGGCTTTCATCAAAGACTCAAAATTCTGTAGCTCGTTAAGGAGGGTGGTGAGGTTACAATCAATTTTGTTCATAACATAATTGCTACGAAATTGCATAAAGTTGTCCGGCAGCGATTGCATGATAAAGCTCACATGATTGGGCTCATTTATGAGACTTCAATTCATCTCAGCATTGTTGAAATGGTTCATCTTTTGGCTTTTATCAAAGACTCACAAGTTTTTTTTATTGTGGTTAATTCGATAAGTAGGTAGATAATATCTAATTTGATAATAAAATATAAATTCAAATAATTTGAGAAAATCAGGAAGGGAGATCGTTTATTTGCAATTACACTGTATTCATAATTCCATTTTTATTTAAGCTTCAACAATTATACTGTATTTATAACTTCATCAACCACAAAACCTACAAAAGAAGCCTAACTCGTTGTAGAAGCATAACAAAAATTGCAAGATTGTAAAAGTGAATACTTATTTGTTTGCCAAAAAAACAAATGAATGGTATAATAATATAATAAGATGATAATGAATAAAAGAGGATCAAAAAGTACAAAAAGATGATAAAATTTAAATATATTATATAGTTTGTTAGATGATAATATGTATAAAATATTAAATAAAACCCTAACCAGAATAAAAAAACATTTAATTTGAATTTAAAATAATAAAAAAAACTAATAGAATAATGTAAAATCTAAAGATATATTATAAATTAGAATCAAAATGATGATAAACAAACTAAAGATTGATTATTTCTGAATATTTTCGAAAAGTGGTTTAAAATCAAAACAGATATGAAACCGCCAATTCAAATTTTAAAATGGAAGAAAAATTCGACACCTTTATCTTTTGAATCCTTTAGGTTGAAGTCTCATTATCGACGATTCTATTTACATTGTAGTTCTGTCGAGAATTGATATATGGTCTCATAACAGACGATTCTATTTAGTCTGTAATTTTATTGAGAATTTATACATGATATAGCAATTATGCAGTAATCGAAAAAACTGTTAATCGACCATATTAGGGAAAATTTGGGGATTAAAAAAATATGTCATGTGTGCAGCACACTTTTGTCAAAAATCTTATTATTTCCGTTTTTTGGCCAAAAAAACAAAAGTCACCCCCCAGTTTTGCTTTTTCCTCCAATTTTCCTACAAAAATGGTCAAAAGTGAATGTCTTAGTTATACTCATGTTGGATATTAGACATTTGTAACTTATCTTTGTTGCACTAAATATAATTAAAAATTTCCTCCATTTATTTTGTACACAATAATCTAAAAATATATATATAAGAAAAAATATCAATTTATACTCCTAAAATTTGGTAATTATGTTGATTAAGACCCTTAACTAATAATTGTTGGATTTTGGAAAAATATTAGTAATGCAGTTGTCCCACGGTAGAAAAGTTCAAGGAAGTCATGAGTTTTGAGCACTATAAAAGGAACCTATACTTTGGTGTTCAATTATCCCAGTTAGAAATATTTTAAGCTTGTGCGATAACTCTAGTCATATTTCCTTTATGTATTTTTTAATTTGAGAGGAAAAAGGGTATGAGTAAGTATTAAAACTTTGAGAAATTGTTCTTGCTATAACTGAAGGGTTGAAATCCCTAACACATCGGAAGAATAACACATAACCATACTCGAAATTAATTTGAAAAACCCAAATACCAATACACCGATAAAATTATACCGAATAAACCTACTATATCAACCCTTGGTTAAACATTTTTTTAAAAAAAAAAAGCTACAAGGATAAGAATTTTCTTTATTCACTTTCATTGAAGACTCGAGATGCAATCAATTCTCCAATTGATCACGAACACCATTAAAATGGCTACCCTTCTATTCTCTGAGAACTTGAGGATGAAAGTTGATGGGAACCAATCTTGAAAAAGGAAAATAATCATAGGAATTTTGTAATGTTGCAAAGAGAATTGGAGAGAAGATTTGTTTCCACATAACCCTTATGTCTAAAAAAATGTTCATTCCTTTTTTTTTTTTTTCTTTTTACAGGTCTAATAGGCATGAGAGAAGAATGTGGGTAGAGATCCACTTTTAGATAATTCCCTTCTCACATAAGGGAGTTATTAGGTTTTATTTAATTTAATAAAATAAAATTATTAATTATTAATTAAATTAAATTAATTAAAATCCAATTTAATTAATAAAAATCATTTAAGGCATATTTAAAAAAAGTTACCTTTCTTTTATCTGTTATCATATATTTGTCTTTTTGCATTATAAAAAAAAAAACGATCGTGGTAAACGATTTTGCTAACTCTGTCTTTTATTTAACCCTCTCAATGTTTTGTTTGCAACGATCGTGGTGAACGATTGCAGAGGAGTTACACGAAAGAAAGCAACTAGTTTACTCCGCCACCGCAATAGAAAGAAAAGCAGTTCGCCGCAAAGAAGGATGCGTTCATACACAATGCGGGCGACAGAGCAAATTTGGAGGTTGTATCTTTTCTTGACTTTGTCTATTCAAAATTTCGCTCTATCGCATATCATTTTAACTTTGATAATTTTATCATCGTGTCCTCTTTAGTCGGCGCAATCATTTAACATTGATTAATTTAGTAAAGCACTGCATTATTTCTCTTTGCCAATTATGATTTCAATGATGAACGCATGCCTCTATTTTTTTCGTATATACTAGAGTCAACTTAATTTTAGGACAGTCATCTCATAAAATATTTCTAGAAGTTAGTGGTCTGCCAGCTTTCTTTCAAACTGACTTTTTACGAACTTCCTAAGAGCATCGCATGACTTCTTTCAATCTTTCAGCAATGAGGACATTGCTGCGTTTAAATTTGAGGGTGCGGTATTCTTTTTCAAAATTGCTATTTTTAGGCATTACAAAAAAAAATCATAATGTTGCGATCGAATCCTACTCGTAGTTAGATGTCCGCATGACACCCGTGAGGGTAAGCCAAAATGAAGGTAGAAATCGTAATCAACGCATAAATAAAATGATCGCAACTCTGCTGCAAATGGACATGAGTTTAGACTGAGAAAGAGTGCCTTGCTCGTAGTTGGATGTCCGCATGACACATGTGGGGGCAAGCCAAAACGAAGGCTAGGCACTTGGATCAGTGCAAGGTCATAGAAAAAAGAAAAAAAATATATATATATATATATATATATACACACATATATATCTATATTAACGCAAGGATAAAAATCATTTGAAAATACCCCAATTGAAAAAGTTTTTTTATATGAAATAAATCATGTGATGCCCTGGAAACAAGTAAAGTCTTTTTTAAGGTTAAACTTGTGGTCCCTAAATTTTAGAAATATTTTAAGAAGAGACCTGGATAAGAATTAAGGAGATATTGATACATAAGATTTGAATAAGGCAACTTTGAGAAATCTAAGAAAGAAGAAGACAGTCGACTTTCTAGAGAACATCTTTAGTTTATGCTTGAGGACAAGCATTGTTTTAAATTTGGGAGTATGATAACGGGCAGAAATGCATGTTATTACAGCATAAAGTTATAAAACAATGAAGATTGCGATGGTAAAAATATATGAAATTGCGTCCAAAAGCGTTAAGTTTATAATATTGTGATCGCATGCGTCCATCGCATTAAAAACAATTAACTTATGTATTTTGTGCAAAAAATGCATTTGAACAAGGCGGAATTGCGATCCAAAGAAATTAACGTCCGATCGCATTAAGAGATTGTGACCGCAAGGTTATGCAATCGTTTGCGTTCATGAAGATCTGCTCAAGAAGGTGGCCGCATAAAGCCGGCGCATCAAGATGAAAGCTTAATAAATCACGATGGGACAGAAAGCTGATGACGGTCGATTCCGAATTAAGTTGACAAGTCGTTAACGACACTATAGCAAGTACACTCAACTTTTCAGTGACAAATATTTGGCACATCAGACAGAGAATTAATTACATCCCATCAGTGCAATCATTCGAGAGAAAAAGTTCTTCACCCTAAAGTGCTATAAATACAGTAGGCCGCCTTCATTGAAGGCGTTCAATTTTTCATTCCAGCTGAGCCATATAGAAGATAGTTAGCCTTTCTTCTTAGTTTCCTTATACTTAGAAGGCGGAAGCGAGAGAAGGGAAAAGACGTCAGAAGAATCGTCCTGGTCAGCTCGAGAGAGTGCCAGGGAGCGTGGAAAACAAAGAGAGGGTCGACTCTTACGAGAGTAAGAATATCTTTCGAGCAGAGTAGAGAAGAACAGTGTAAAAGCCTTGGGAAGCAAGAAATTGCTACCAGGCTCTTTATCGTTATCTCACATTGTCGTTCTATATTTTGATTTCATATATAGAATGGAACTTTCATTTCTACATCTGTTCACTCTCGTTAAAATACGCATGAGTAGCTAAAACTGTCGAATGGGTTGAGATGTACTTAGCTAACATGACTTAGGATCTTCATTGCATGCGATCATCTTGTCTTATGTTACGCCCAAGACCCTTTAGAGCTACTCGAGAGAGAGTTTAAAGAAAGAACCTAAGACTTGAGAGAGCTAGGTTAGAATCTAGACTTGAGAGAGCAAGATTAGATCTGCATAAGCAAGAGATAGAGACTTAGAGATAAGCTCTGTTTGCCAACATGCATCACATGCACCCTAGAGATAGGTTATGATAGTATACGGTCGCCTTGTGTATGTGTGTGTCATTCGTCATCGCATAGACAAGAATAGAGGCTTAAACGTAGGTCATATAGACATCATCACATACATCGCATGCATTCTAAAACTAGAAGCCATAGCATTTGCATTGAGAGATGACTTGTTGTTGTATGTATGTAGCAGGATCACATAACATGAACGCAATCTTAGTAAGTGTTAGCTAAAAACCTTCTCAACCCATTCCCCCGAATACTCATCGCATCTTTCGTATTATTAACTCTTTTCTCAACTCCGCCGCATAAACTTTATATTTTAAACCACACACCAACCAACGCATTGTTTGATTTGTTACCGTAAAGTAATCGAAAATTACCATTGCATACTATGTTCTTATCCCTGTGTTCGACCTTAGACTTACCAGGCAACTCAGTAGGATTTATACTTGGGTCTTGTTGAGAAAACTTGCATGCACAACGCATATTCCACCATCGCATTCTATACCATTATTTCATCGCAATAACAAAACGTATCACACATACCCATTACACATCTTCCACTTGTCCTAGATTATACAATGTACATGTCTCGCAGACCTAGATTCTCTAGATGATCCTCCAACACTTTAGCCAAGAGAGCATTCATAAATGGATCAACAATGTTGTGTTCGAAGTGATCTTTGTGACGATCACATTTCTTCGTTACACAATCTCTTGTATCAGGTGATACTTCCTCTCAATATGTTTTCCTCGTTTGTGGCTGCGAGGTTCTTTAGAGTTGGCTACCGTCCCACTATAGTCATAGTATAAGGCGATGGACAAGTCCATATTTGGAACAACATCCAAATCACTTAGGAACTTCATGAGCCAAATTACTTCCTTTGTTGTTTTACAAGAAGCTACATACTCAGCCTCCATGGTGGAGTCTACTATGTATCCTTCTTGATGCTATGTCATATTACAGCTCCCCCGTTCGGGGAAAACACTGATTTTGATATGGTTTTCCTAGAATCCTTGTCAGTTTGAAAATTAGAATCGTTATATCCCTTGAGGATGTTCTTAACCACAGTCCAGCGGTTTAATCCTGGATTGGACTGATACCTACTAACTATTCCCACTACATGACAAATGTTTGGCCTAGTGCAGAGCATAACATGCATTAAGTACCCACATCTGAGGCATAGAGAATACGTTTCATATCCTTAATTTCTTGAGGCAACTTAGGACACTATTCGTTAGACAAGTGAACCTCATGCCTACAAGGTAATAAACCCTTCTTAGAGTTCTGCATCAAATATCGAGTCAACATTTTGTCGATATAAGTTGTTTGAGACAGAGTTAGCACTTTGTTCTTACGATCTCTAATGATTTGGATCCCAATAACATACTGCGCCTCTCCTAATTCTTTCATTTAGAATTGGGTTGTCAACCATTTTTTAACATCAGTAAGGTATTCTACATCATTTCCAATGAGTAGGATATTGTCTACATAAAATACCAAGAAAGCTACTTTACCTTGATGATTTTCTCGTAGACACAAGGTTCATCAATGTTTTGGTCAAAACCAAAAGATTTGATCACAGTATCAAATCTAATGTTCCAGGATCTGGATGCCTATTTCAATTCATAAATAGATTGATTCAGCTTGCAAACTTTTTGCTTTTGACCTTGGTTAGAACCCCTCGAGCTAAGACATAAAGATGCTCTCTTCAAGATTGTTATTTAGAAAAGTAATCTTGACGTCCATTTGTCATATCTCATAGTCATAATATGTGGTTATGAATAAGATAATTCTTATAAACTTAAGCATAACAATAGGAGAAAAGGTTTTCTTATAATCAATCCCTTCCCTCTGGGTATAACCCTTTGCTACAAGGCTAACTTTGAAGGTCTGTACTTTCCCAACTACATCTCTCTTTCTCTTATAAATCCATTTACACCCTATAGGTTTGACCCCTTCAGGTAGATCTACAAGTTCCCATACTGAATTGAAGTACATAGACTCCATTTCAAGGTCCATGGCTCTGACCCATTGGTTTTTTTCTACATCATTCATTATCTGCTTATAAGACAATGGATCCTTAACACCATCATCTGGTATGACAACCTAAGTTTCAATTAAACCCAAGTAATGGTTAGGTTGTGATACAATCCCCCCACTGCATCGAGGCCCTTTCAACGATTGAGAATGACAAGACTGACCAAAGTGCTAACTTCTTCATTAACTCTTGATGAAGGACCAACGTCACTAACAACTCTTATTGATTCTTTTGTACCTTCATTTAATACTAATTTGTTTCGTGGTTTATGACCTCTCATGGGGTCTTCCTCCAAGAATGTAGCATTTTTCGATACAAACACTTTGTTTCCTTGTGGATCGAATAAGAGACCACCTCTCGTTTCCTTAAGGTAACCAATAAATTGGCATAATCTTGAACGAGGTTCCAATTTCTTGGGATTTATCACCAACACAAGTGCATGGCAACTCCAGATCCTGAAGTAGTGAAAACTAGGTTTACGACCCCTCCATAACTTGAAAAGTGTTTCATAAACACTTTTTGAGAGAATATTATTCAAGATGTGAATTATAGTATCTACTGCATACTCTCAAAATGAGCTAGGCAATTGAGCATAGCTCATCATAGAACGAATCATGTCTAACAAGGTTCTATTTCTCCTTTTTGATACACCGTTCTACTGAGGTGTATCAGGTGTTGAGAGTTGGGATTGGATTTCATGTTCTATCATATAGTCCTGGAATCTTAAATCCATGTACTCTCCACCCCGATCAGATTAAAGTATTTTAATTGTTTTACCTAGCAGGTTTGCAACTTCAGCCTTATACTCCTTTAACTCTTTAAAGGCTTCAGACTTATGTCTCATTAGGTATAAATAACCATAACTCAAATAATCATCTATAAAAGAGATGAAGTATTCATACCTTCATCAAGCTTTTATATTCATTGGACCAAAGAGATTCGAATGTATGAGCTCCAAGAGATCTTTGGCTCTATAACCTTTTCAACTAAAAAGTCTTTTAGTCATTTTACCCTAAAGACAAGATCCACATGGAGGTAATGAATTATCTTCCAACTCACTTAGAAGTCCATTATTTACCAGTCTCCCAATCCTATCGAGATTTATGTGACTTACTCGTAAGTGCCAAAGATAAATATCATTGTTACTTGGAGAAAATCTTTGACTTTTACTTTGAGTATTAGTAGTTTTAAAAATTTCATGATTTCAAAGTGTTTTTGCTTCGGTTGGTCTTAATACATACAAGTTGTTTTCTAATTTAGTTGAACAAATACGTACACCATTTTTCAAAATGAACACTTTAGTAATAGAAAAAAAAACAACAGAGTACAATTGTTCGATTAAACAGGAAATAGATACTAAGTTCCTTTTGATTTTAGGAACTATATATAAATTTTCTAAAAATAAATATCTAATTCCAAAAAACAACTTTGCAGCTCCCACTACATGAGCTAAAATGACGTCTCTCGTTTCGATCTTAAGCGGCATTTCACCCTCTTCGAGTTGCTAAAAGGAATTAATTCCCTGTAAAGAAGAATAAACATGACTAATGGATCCTGAAGCATGTATCCAGGCATTATAGTCACTTTTCATTAAACAAGTTTCAAGAATTAGTAAATCACATTTACCTTCCTTTTCCTTCTTCTTCTCAACAAGGTACTTGGGGCAATTGTATTTCCAGTGACCATCCACATTGCGGTGGAAGCACTTGCCTTTATCAGCTGCCTTGCCCTTGCCCTTACTCTTTTTAGTAAATGGAGCCTTCCCCTTTCCTCTTTTCTTCTTCTGGATCTTCTTAGAGTTAGATTATGAGGGAACAAACTTAGTTCTAGAGGACGAACCTTTATGGAACTTCTTGGAATGGGCAATGTTTTCCTATCTTTCTATCAATCCCTTATTTTTTATAAGAGACTGATAAGTCTGTAACTCATTCAGGAGGGTCGTAATAGTGCACTCTATTTTGTTCATAACCGCATTGCTTGGGGACTGAAGGAAACTCTTCGAAAGAGACTCCAAAATAAAGAACACCTAACATTGCTCTTCAATGACGGCATCGTTCATCTCAGTGACCTTGAAGTGGACCATCAGGTCAAGAACATGTTCTCTCACTTATTGGCCTTTCTTCATACGTGCATTATAAACATACTTGAGGGCCTCATGTCGGATCTTTGGACGGTTGCCCAAACATACCATGGAGGGACTCTATAATCTCACAAGCAATGAGCATGGCCTTGTGTTTCTTGTTGAAAACGTCTGATAGACTTGCCAAGATATAAAGTTGGGCCTTTTCATTGGCCTTTGTCCAGTGGTCATGTGCATCCCTTGCTGCTGGGATGCATTTCATGCAAGGATTAGAGAACACTCCTCTGTTAAGAAAAACTATAGATCATTTATAACCAGAATCGTATTCAGGTTAGATTTTCACGTTGCATAGTTTTCACCGGTTATTTTTCATTCTTTACTAAGGCAATAATAGAGGCAAACATGCTAAAAAAATAGCAAACAATTGATCATATTAGTTATCTTTGTCTTAACCCATTACACAAAATATGAGCATCCAATCAATTCAACAAAAACAAGCAATAAAAAAACACTAATTACATAAATGATTTAGTTTTTGCAACAATACTTCAGAGGTTTTGAGCAACAACCACCGAAGGATGATTAACTACCCCTCCCCTGAATTGAGACAATCTCAGCTAATTACTAATTCCAGAATAACTCTTATTCCTATAGCTCTTAGTTACCGTTAGTTTGGTCAATAAATCATTAAATAACTTAATTCATCCTGTAAGTGTGACCCTATCATTTTCAAATCTCACAGGTTCAACAGGCTACAGTTAGAAAAGACAACTGTTGAAGATTAACCTAAGAAACTCTATCCATTATGGAAGTTTGTGTTGTTCTGAATTTTATGATCAAGCTCTTTGAAGGGGTGGTTGCTCTAGGATGATACGTAGGCAAATCATAGGAATCTCATGGTACAATCTAATGAAGGAGACCATAGGATATGTTGACACTTGTCCTTCTCTCTCACTTACTATGAACATTTTTCCTATTCACCTTGGTAGTGATCCATGCAAACACTTTCAAAAGGAGGCCGCACCCAGGATGATATAAAGTCGAGCATGGATCTCACGATGTGAACTCTTAGGGTTGTGAGAGCTCAAAATTAATATATCATATATACCATTTTTCTCCCACTAAAATGTTCTGCCAGTTGTAGGGTTTTATTATACTTACTAAAAATTCAGCTAATGAATCTGTCTAAGTCTATGTCTATTATAACTTTTATAAAAGGTTTATACTCTAGAAGTCTAAATGAATTAAACCATTTAATTACCCTCGTGACATTGCATACTGATAGGAATTAGGTTAATTCAACTTAGGCTCTGAGTCAGTTCCTAGTTAGGAGGTCTTCTATAAACCGCCATCTTAAAAACCCTCAAACTAGACAGATATGCACTGGTAGAGTTCCCTTATAACCTACATCCTAATTGTCCTACTTAGTCAAATTTAAAACTATTTGATTTAATTCTAATCTTATTAGAATTAATGGAATCTTAGGTCTAAATTAATTTTAAACATTTTTTAAAAAAAAAACACTTAAGATTCTATATTTGCATACAACTCTTTTATTATAGGTTGACAATTACTAATCATTATAAAAATAATTATTAAATTTAATTAAATTAATACCATAGGTTATGTGAGAGATGTTTATTTAAATATGATTTAAATAATTTTTTAATTAAATCGAATAATTAATTAATTACCTAATTAAATATCACATATTTAATTTAACCTATATTTGAATCATATTAAATTGTATTTTTCTCATAACCTATAGATTTTATGTGTATCTAATACGCATTAATTTTTAACTTTTAGTTTTAATATGAATCCAATTCATATTAAATTAATATTTGAACTCCTTTTTAATATTTAATTCTCCCATAAATTAATTTTGAATCATATCAAAATTAATATAATAAAGTTTAATTTAAAAGTAAACTTTATATTATAATGTATCAACATATATCATACTATTTCCCTGAGTGAATTTGAATATTTCAAATTCTATTCAAGATATAATAACCTCAATACCCTTTATGAGCTAGGAAAAGGAATCTGATGAACCTACAAATCAAAAGCTTCAATGATATGTGATTAATTGGCTAAACTTATTAACCATATCAATCGATGTTCGTTAATTGTGGATACACTTCATTAAAGACCCACAACTACACTTTTCTCACTGCAGATATATTTCTGTGTCCACGATATAGACCAATAACAACAAGTTAGTTCTTCAATAATATTTGTAAAACCATCTAGGTCAAATTACCGTTTTACCCCTTGGTTACTTCTATATCCTTAAGTACCAGTGCTCCTCTAGTGAACAACTTATTTATGGTCCAACCATTAAACAGAAACCCCTCTCGAGCTAGTGAGAGGGTAGGGCCCTTTGTTCCAGTCTCGAAGACACCACTTAAGAGAACACTCATCTACTTACCCTGAAGTTGGGAATGAGTGAAATCCATCTTGTATAATTATGTTTCCAACTCCCCACTTAGTCTTGTCCCCAAAATGGTAGGCATATTGAGTCAACAAACCAACCACTCTTACCCATACAAATAAAAGGACAGTCTCTCATAAACAAGAGTTCATAATATACTCAGGATTAAAACTAAGTTATCTATGTGATCCTATTAAAATAGAAACCTAATTAGTCAACAGAGTTACATCTAATGATAACTATTTTGTGGTCTGGACTTATGCAAACTCATTTCATAGGATATCCCTACTCGCATATCTCCTACATGAATGCATTGGATCATTGTGTTTGTATCAAATACAATGTAAGCCACATCCATAGTGTCACCAGGATAAGGTACCTAACCTTATCCCTATACTATAAACCCTTTAGACTATAACTTGAACATTGATTTCCATATATCTCTACTGTTGGGTTGAAATAAAATTTAGAGGAAATAAAATTAACAGAGGAAATAAAACTTAGAATCCTTTATTTTTGTTGACGACTCTGGAGGGCTTCACAAACTTTTTGGATCTATGATCATGATTCCTCTGCTACAAATCTAGTGAACACCACCAAAATGGTTTCACCAGTATTCTCCTTGGGCTAGTGAGGTAGAAGAAGGTGGGATATTTGAAGAAAATTTTCTATAAAGAAAAATCTCAGAAGACCAAAAGCAGAGAGAAAAATATTATGTGATGCACACTTCTCACTGCAGATATATTTCTGTGTCCACGGATATTAACCAATAACAAGAAGTCAATCCTTTATGAGTGTCCATAACATCAGTTGGGTCAAATTATCGTTTTACCCCTAGGTTACCCTTACATCCTTAAGTACCAGTACTCCTCTAATGAACATCTTGTTTGTGGTTCAACCATTAAACAGAAACCCCTCTCGGGCCAGTGAGAGGGTAAGACCCTTTGTTTAAGTCCCAGAGACACCACTTGAGCACTCATCTACTTACCCTAAAGTTGGGAATGAGTGAATTCCATCTTGTGAAATTATGTTCCCAGCTCCTGACTCGATCTTGTCTTCAAAATGGTAGGCTTATTGAATCGGTGAACTGACCACTCTCACCCATACAAATCAAAGGACAATCCCTCATGAATTGGAGTCCATAACTCACTCAGGATTAAGACTATGTTGCCTAGGTCATCCTAGTGAAATAGAAACTTAACTAGTCAACGAAGTTACATCTAGTGGTTACTTTTTCGTGGTTCGGTCTTATGCAAACTCATTGCACAAGATACCCTCACTCTCATGTCCCCTACACGAATGTGTTGGATCATTGTATTTATATCAAATACAAAGTGGGTCGTATCCATAGTGTCACAAGGATAGGGTACTTAGCCTGATCCATATACTATAGATCTTTTAGGTTGTATCTTGAACACTGATCCCTGTATGTCTCCACATACAGTTCAAGACTCATACAACAGTCTAGGATGTTAGTTTATTGGATTAGGGTTATTTAGGCAAGATAAATACAAAATAAGCAATAACTATTTATTGTAATAAACATTAATAACACTTTATTAATGATCGGTTAAATGTTACATTTACTATCTACAAGTTTTAGAGCATAAAACCCAATATCTACATACTATTCAAGACTCATAAGATAGCCTAGGATGTTAGTTTATTGGATTTTATGGTTAATAATGCAAAATAAATACAACATAGTCAATAACACTTATTGAGATAACATCAATAAATCTTTATTAATGATGGTCAATTATTTACATTTACTATCAACTAGTTTTAGGGCATAAAACCCAACAGTAACGTCCCAAAGTTTTTAGATAAATTTTAGTTTACTTATCTCTAATTAATTGGGATTTATATTGAATCTTTAAGGCTCAATTGTTTTCTTTTGAAAATATTGAGTTTAATTCAAGTAATGTTTAATTCTATTAGTGGAAATTGAAATTTATTTGGCGAAGATTTGGAAGAAGACGTCCTTGTTTAATAAAGGATTTTTTTGGCTCAATTCTGAATTTGGAACTTGAAAAGTAAAGAGGGAAAATGATGGGATAGAAAAGAAAAAGGAAATATATATATAGCTTGTTGGGAATGTCCTAAAACTTGCAATTCGTAATTTTGAACATATTCTATTAGCAATAAAAGTATTATTGAGACTTTATTTTATAAAAGTATTATTGAAATTGTATTCTGTTATAAAATCCAATAAACGAACCCATGGCTATGTTATGAATACTTAAACTTTATGTAGAGACATAAAAGAGGATAAAATTTTAATATATAGTCAAAGGTCTATAAGTATATGGATGAGGTTAGGCACCTCATCCTAGGGACACTATGGATGCGGCCCACTTTATATATTGATACAAACGATGTGATCCCAAAACCATTCATGTGGAGACATGTGAGTGGGGATATCCTATGCAAAAGATGTTTGCATAAGACCGAACCATGAAATAGTCACTTTTCTTTATAACAACCATTTACTGTTAAAACTGACTATTTCAAATCGATGACCTAAGGTAACTCGATCTTAATCCTGAGCTAACTATGAACTCCTATTTATTCGTGATTATCCTTTGATCTGCATAAGTGAGAGTGGTTCAACATCACCGCTCGATAAGCCTCCCATTTTGGGGACAGAAACAGATAGATAGCTGAGGACATCGTCCTACAATAAGGAATTCACTTCTACCCGTCTTAGGGTTAACAGATAAGTTGTTCCTTGAAGTATTGATTCCTAGACTTGAATAAAGAGGCCCAGCCCTCTCATGGCAGAGAGGGATATAGTTTATTAGTTGGACTATAAACCAATTGTTCAATAAAGGATCAGTGGAGACTTAAGGAGCAAGATATATTTGCATCGGTAAAACGGTAATTTTAACCTAGTTGTAAATATGAACGACCTGTGAAGAATCAACTTACTGATTATGGTTAAATTGAGTGAACAGAAATATATCTACAATGAAGAGAGTGCAGCTATTGAGCTACAATGGTATGTCTCGATAGTAACGAATATTGATTAATTCGGTTTAAAGAGTTTAGCCAATTAATCTCAAATCGTTGGAGCTCATGATCTGTAGGTCCATAAGGTCCCTCTACTATCTCGTAAAAGGATTAAACCTTAGATTAGAACATTGAGTGGATTTGAAATGTTCAAATTCAAATTAGGGTTTGGATAATTATATTTGATATAATTAATATTTAATTTTATTGAAATTAAATGAATTTTTGGAGAGTTCAAAATACTTAAATATTGACTACATGAATAGGAATTCATGTTTGAATTAGGTGTTTTATTAATTTAATATAGTATTTAATTAATTAAATTTATTTAATTAATTATTTAAAATAAATCATTTTCAATTTATATAATTTAATTTCAGAATTGAATTTNTATTTAAAATAAATCATTTTCAATTTATATAATTTAATTTCAGAATTGAATTTTTGTTTTTGTTTAATTTGATTTTAATATAAAATTAAATTAAATTAAAATTGAAACTGAAAATATTTTTAAATGGATATTGGATTTATCCCACATTATCCATTAATCAACACTTAATTAATGGGTTTTAAAGTGTCAAAACCTCAACTAGTTGATGATGCATCGTCAATTAGATTAAATACTTCAGATTTCAGTTGAATTAATCGACATGCAAATTAAAATTATGAAAAATTGGACTGAGAAATTTGGTTTTCTCCCTAACTTTTCATTTCAACCAAGTTCCCTTCATTTAGAGTTCCATTACTCTTTCTAAGGCCTGAGAATTGTAGAGAAGACACTCTTAGTGGTCTACTGAAGAGATTGAAGGTCAATTTCGTAGAGATTACAAGGAATGGGTGAAAATCATCAAATGTATATAAACCAAAACTCTATTGTTTGAAAACTATGAGTTTGCATGCTTGACACTTAAATTAATGTTATTAAAGTACTTAATTATTCTGTTAGCTTCTGTATTTTGCATATTTACTCTAACAGGGTTGCCTTGGGAAACGTGCCAACAGAAAAAAGAAGAAAAGGATCTCCTTCTTCCCTTCAGCTGTACAGGTCCCCAGCTATCTTCGTGAGCTTTTTTGCGTTGCTACTCCATGCCGCTTCAACCGTTCTTCTTCCGCTACCCAGACCTTCGAGACGCCATCGAAGCACCATTCATCCATGCATGGGTCACCGCAGTTCTTTTGGGTTTTATGTCCTAAAAACTTGCAATTTGTAAAATAATAAATATTTTCTATTATCGATATACTTCTTATTGATCTCATAAAATTGTATAAGTTGTAAATCCAATAAACTAAGACTCGTGACTATTATATGAGTACTTCAACTTTATATGGAGACATAAGAGTGGATCAGGTTCGAGTAAATAGTCAAAATGATCTATGGTACATGAATAAGGTTGGGTACCTTATTCTGATAACACCATTGGTTGCGGTCTACTCTGTAGTTGTTACAAAGAGTTGTAAAGTGCTACATATGATGTGATCCTAATTCGTACAAGTTATGACATGAGAAGTGGGGACGTCCTATGCAATGAGTTTGCATAAGATCAGGACCAAGAAATAAGTCACTCTTACTTTATAACGTTGTTTACTGTTTAAGACTGACTATTTCACCTAGATGACCTAAGTAACTCGATCTTAATTCTGAGCTAACTATGAACTCCTGTTTATTCGAGATTTCCCTTAGATTTGTATAATTGAGAGTTGGCTCAACAGTATCAGCTCAATAAGACTCCCATTTCAAGGGTAAGACTGGATAGATAGTTGGGGACATAGGGTGCAAGATGGAGTTCACACTTACCCGATTTAGGGATAGGAGAAAGGTTGTTCTCTCAAGTACTTAATCCAAGTCTTGAACAAGGGGCCCTACCCTCTCACTGGGGTGAGAGAGTTTGATTTAGTGATTGGATCACAAACTAGTTGTTCATTAGATGATCAGTAGGGACTTAAGGAATAAGACGTAATCTCGGGGGTAAAACAGATATTTGACCCAACCGTTATTACGAACAACTTGTGAAGGGTTGACTTATTGATTATGGTTAAATCATATGGACATAATATATCTACAGTGAGGGGAGTGCAACTATGGGCTTTAATGGAGTGACCCATTAGTTAACGAATGGAGATTAATTTGGTCTAATGAGTTTAACCAATTAATCTCAGATCGTTGGATCCCATGATCTGTAGGTCCACGAGGTCCCCCTACTAGCTTGTAACGGACTAGCCCTAGAATAGCATGATAAGTTAATTTCAAACGTTCAAATTAGAATTAAGGGATTTAGTAATTATATTAGATATAATTATATGTTTAATTTAGAATTAAACAGAATAGGATAATTTCATATATTTAAATATGATTTAAATATATAAAGATGGATATGTGTTAAAATTAATTCAATATTTGATATTCAATTAATTAATTTTTATTTAATAGTTAATTTATGAAATTAATTAAATTTTATTTTTTAAAATCAAAATAGATTTTATAAAATCAAATTTTGATTTTTAGATAAAATTGGAAAATTGGAAAACCAAAACACACAAAGTAGAAAAAAGAATTTTTCCATTATCCATCACCTAAGTAGCTCACACATGAAGCATTATCATTGTCTTGTCTTCTCCAAGCATGAGCTGCAACTCATGCAACTTTTCTCTTTGCATGTTGATCTGCAATATAATGCAGAGATTGAAGTGAAAATCGGGCATGCAATCCATAGAGAATTTTAGAGAAAATTCGGTTTGAAGAAATGTTATTCAACAAGGTTGCGGCAGTAAGCATTTCTCCTTCTACCTTGATTCAAACTTGTTTTGAGTCCCACAACTCAATCTAGAGCATCAAGAGAATAGTGAGGAAGATCTTAAGGTGGTCTACAACAAGATTTGGAGAAGATAGCAGCTGGTGAAGGAACTTTGAAGAAGTTCTACAAGAAGTATGTCTTGAAACTCATTTTTCCTGCAAAAGCATGTTTTATATTTTGCCAAAATTAGTGAATTTAAGTGCTTAGATGATCTTTGTGCTTCCGCTGCTGTTGATACAATCTTACAAGTTCAAATCAACTCACGCCAACTGAGCCGCTTGTAGTTCACGCCAATCATCTGCCGTCATCGACCACCCAGTCGTGTGAAGTAACGTCGTCCATTGCTTGTTTTACTAGCCTCCTTTTCTCGTTGGAATTCGTTGGGTTTTGTCGTTTGGGGTAAGATTTTGGGTATTTTGGGTTGTTCTTGTTTGATTCTTTAATGCCCATTAAGTTATTGGCCTAAATCTTGTGATTTGGGTTTTTGATTGAAGGTTTGGAGCCTTTAGAGCCACTGTCCAGCCGTGTTAAGGATAAACTTTGGACGGTTTTGTAAATATTTAAGATTACAAGTATTTTCAAGGGTGATTATATCAATTATTGATGATGTAAATCGGGTTGACGCCTAAATTTTTGCGTTTAGATTTGGGTTGTACTAATTTGGAAGTGTTGAGGTGGTTTTGGTTCAACCACGCTTTGGGTAAGCTAATTGGGGTTTTTTTTTTTAAGATTAATTAAGGTGATTAAAATTAGGCCCTAATGTTGGAATTTAAAATTGGCTAATGTTAGGGATTGATTCAAGGATTTTGCTCAAGATAAAAGGGGGCTTTGGATTGCTATTTTGTTTAGGTTTTAATCTGAGGTAAGTGATTGACTATCGGTTAGCCCTCAAACCTAAGTGGGTGTTAAGATTGTGATTGCACTAAAAGCTTGATTTTTTTTATGGGATGAATTGCTATGACTTTTTATGGTTGGACTATTGAGATTGTTTTAGAAATTCTTGAGTATGTTCTAAGATTATGATTACATGCTTATAACCATATTAGACTAATGATGATTGTTAGTATTCCTAACAGACGATGTACATCCCCTGTGTATGTTTTAGTGTCCTTATGGGATCGCCATCTATATTTATGATTTATGATTGTGGTGACTCTTTAGAGCCATTACCTATGAAAGCGTGCATTCGGGTTCGCCCCTTATGCCTATGCCTATGCCTATGTTGGGATGCACACATTTGTCTTGTTAGGAAGGCTAATATGTACACTTAGTGGGTCCAATAATGGATCACTTACTAGATATTTTTATACTCACTCTTCTATCGACATTTTTTTTTAGGTAAAGGAAATGATAGAACGGCAAATGACAAGAGAAATCTATGACCATGACTTAGGACTTGACATCGCTTTTGCACATAATTTTTTCAAAGTATTATGTTTTGTTTAAAGTCAAACATTTAAGTTAGTTGATTGTTTTTGTCAGTTATTTATTTAATTTATTTTAAAGTAGATTAGGGGTACCTCAAACAATGTTTTTGTTTTACGATTTTATCGTTCTAGAGTTTTATTTAATAAGAAAGTTTTATTTCTTTTACATGATTTTTCTTCTAGAAATATATTTTCAAGCTTATGCATGCATGTAGTAGCATCCTGAAAGTATATTAGAAAGTCGGGTCGTTACACTTGCTAAGAAGCATGAACACTTCTAATTGTGTAGAGAATCGATATCAGGTACGTATTCAATATGAATACATTAATATATGTGTCTGATACGTTATTTGAAGTATCTGATTTTTTTAATTTTTTTAATTTTCAAATACGTGTATCTACTTACAAATATTGGGTCATTTTTTTTCTAATTTAAGCCCAACCCACAGCTTATTTTATTTAAAAATCTACTTAAATCTAGCAATTCAAAACAAAATAGATTAAAAATTATAAAAACAAATAAAGAATAAAAACATAAAAAGTTAAAAGAAAAACTCAAAGCGTAATTAAATCTTCATTCTTCTCTTCTCTCTCACTATCTAAATCATGATTCACACCCCCTTCATCCTTAATTTCAATCTTCAATCTTCATCTTTTACTTCTTTCCTCTAGTTGCTCAACCACCACTCGACATTGCTGGATTTTTTGTTTTTTATGTTTTCAATCTCTTCTTGAATCTACTTTAATCTAATTTAAAATAAGTATTATAACAATTAATTGGGCATTATATATATATAATACGTATCTTCAACATATCTATAAAGTACTTCTTTAGAAATTGGCATATCGTTGTATCCTATTGTATATATATCTGTATCATGTATCCTTATTCGTGTTTGTGCTTCTTAGTGCTCTTGTAATTGGATTGGTGAGAGAATTATTGTGTGATTGTAAAAATTATATATTTACATAGTGGATTTTTTTTTTTTTTTGGTGGGTCATGATTTTTCTTTGAGTTTGGAGTTTTTCACATAAATTTATATTTCCTATTTTAATTGTTTTATTTTTAATTTCTCTATTATTTTTTGCTTATTCCTACCATATAAGTAGGAGGTTTTACCCAACATTAGTTGTATCAATTTAAACTCTAAATTATCATAAATGTGGCGATTTATACACCTCATTATAGTTCGTTTAGATAGACATCATGTGAAACATATAATTTTATCAATTACATCTTTAAATTTTCATTAGCTAATCAATTTAGACTGCCCACTCAGGATTCTTTTGAAAATTATCCGTGCATCAATTCTAAACATCCACTTATTAATCCGACATTTGAAGAAGTCTACACACGTGTAAGAATGGATGCTTGAAAAAATTTTCAAAGGTAAGCTTAATATTGAGTCTAAATTGATTCATTTATGAAAATTTAAGAGTCTAATTGATAAAATTATGTCTTTTTAAAACGAAATCCGGTGTAGGTTGATATTTTTCAAAATATAAAAACTTGATAAAAATCATATTTAACACAGCTAAATATAAATTGAAATACTTTTAAAATATTAGGAATTAGGTTTAAAAAATGAAAAACTTCAGAAACTAAAGGGTAACAAGGTTAAACTTGATTAACAATTCTAATAATAGAGCATTATAAATGTGAGGCAAATTTTAAACTTTGACCTTTTCAAAATATTATATGTTTCAATTGTATAGACTATATGTTCTTTTTATATATATAATTTCAACCAAGTGGGATGATGATTCAAATTTTTTATGATTAGGTTAATAGTATAATATGCTCAATTGAATTATATTCATGTTGACATATAATCTATATTAATTATAGTATTGTAAAAGTCAAAGTACGTGAAATTATAATTTTTAAGATTAATACATGCACTATGCCAACATATGGAGATTTCAATGTAGAAAGTCAAAGATTTCAAGGAGGTGGTGTGACAGTACAACACAAATTTGAGGATAAAATGATAATAACAAATTTGATCACAATTCAATTAGCTATGATATTTATGATCAATCAAGAGATCAAAGGGTGGATCTTCTATTTCCAAGCATATTATTGTTAGCTAAAGAGATCTTTAAAATGATAATAGAAAGATAAAATTGCAATCTTATGAATTGAATTTTTAAAGAAGAGAGAGGACAATGAAATAGAGAAGATATAGAGAGAGAGGGACAAGAGGATATACAAAGAGACATGGAAAGAAGGTAATGCATGTGTACAAAATAATAATACAAATTTAATAAATCTTGCCATATCATTGTCAATGGAGATTATAATTCAATTAGTTAATTAAGGTATACTTACTCTAGATTAAAATGTATTTTCTTAGTACAACAACAGTAGAGATGAGGGATTGAACCTCCAATTTCAAGTAAGAGATTACATGTGAATTACCACTTAATTGAGCTCCCTTTGATTGGACTAAGAAGTGAGGACTTTCGATTCTCATCATCCTTATATGTTGACCCAAAAACATTATAACATAATTTAAAATAGTAAACATTATCAATATTCTAAAGTCTTAAACCTCATAAACTAATACAAGATCACTTTTGATATTGTAAAAGTATATGCATAAGAAAATTTTTAATTTAGAAATTTTAAAGACTAAATATAAACTAGACATATAAAATTTAGAGAACAAAAGTGTAAATTGTTTAACTATAAGTTTGATCAATAAAGTCTATTTAGCCCTTATGCTATAAATAATTAATTTTAAGAAGTCCATCAACTTTCATGATTGTATATATTTAATTTCTATACTTTAAAATTGTAAAGTTTGCACTTTTCAATTTTGTGTCTAATAAATCAATATTATTAACCCTATTAGTTTAACACAAATGTAGCACAATGACTATAATTTTTTAAATTGAAACATATAATTAAACGTGTCAAGTAAATGTTAAACAAATTGATGGTATGAAAGTTTAAGAACTATATTATTGAAAAAGTAAGTATAAAAATTAGTCAACTTAAATATAACTCAATTGGTCTGACCACATACCATCAATTCTCAAACCCCATCAATCCTACATTTACTAAACTAAAATATATATATATTATATATATATATAATATATATGAAGATAAAATAAACATAATTCTAAGTGTTCATGATACTATTAAAAAAAAATTAAATATAGAAGATAATAGACACCACTTTAGGAACTCAGGGATTAAACAACAAAAACAGAGATGGAGATTTTTCCTTTAACCTTTTATTGATTTTAATAGATCTTCAACATAAGGTAACCCATGATTTAAATTATTTTAACTAAAATTCAAATCTTTAGTTATATTCGAACTATGCTTAAACTCATAAACTACGATTACATTAATATGCATAATAACAAATATTTTTAGTTCAACTATAAATTGATCGAAAAGATATATCTTAAATAGTTAAACTATACTCTATAATGTATATATAGTTGTGAGTAATGAGTTTGGTTAATGATGAAAATGGACAAAGAAGGTTGGGGTAGGGCCCACCATTTTTATTTATAACGTGGGAGTTATGAATAAGTTGGAACGCAATAACCCCAAATTAATCCAAGCCGTCAATCAAGGCACACCAGACAGCCAATTGCCTTTGTCCTTTTTTTTCAAGGATTGCTGTGGCCCACCGCACTGAATCATATCTCATTATCATCGCTCCCCTCCACGTGGACGATCATGATCTTTTTTCCACTACATAAAACACTAATTATTAGCATTTATTTCTTATCTTTCTCACCCTATTTATCATTATATTTATTTCTCCATCGTATTAAACCTTCATTGACATATCTACATTTTTATAGATATTTTTACCTTTTTATTAGTTTGATATCCACCTAAAGAATGAATATAAACAAAATCAACAATAAAATATCATAATATAAAGAATAAACATATTATCTTATTTTTTAAATAAAACATAGAATGTATATTTATTAATTTAATTTTTTAATTTTTATAATTTTTTCAAAAATGTCAGTCGACCATTTAAACTTTGATATACCTATTTCTTTTTCTTGTAAAGAAATGGCTCAATCAATGTGTCTTATAGTCCAAATTTTGATAGGGATTGTATTGTATGTTTTCAATTTTTATAGATTAAATTGATTTGTTCCATCAATCACATAACTTTTTCTTTAATTTAATCTATTTTTTTAAAAAAAATAATAATAACAACAATCATAACAACTAGTGATTGATAATATGATAAAATATCCCTATTTGCTAATATGAGTTTAACTCAATTGACATAATATTTATATTATCAAAGAATTATAAAAAAGAAAAAAAAGTAATCTCTTTCAAAATATAGACTATATAGATTTTTTTTGTAAAATTGGTTTGGAATAGTTAATAAAAAAATCAATATTTTTTCCAAAAAAAAAAAGTCACTATCAATTGAGATCTTCGTTGTCATGTGATTGATCATATATATTTATATATTTGTTGGTGTCATTTTGATTTAAGCCAAAGCGATATCTGCTCTTAGATTTTCTTGTTTGATTGAATAGTTAATTGATAGTGAAAATATTTCATCATCCATTCAATATTCTTTTTTAATTAAAAGAATTTTCTGTCATTAATATTCTCATTGGCCGACTTCATGCCTATTTAAACTTTATACAAATAAATGGTTTTTTTTAGTAAATTACAAATCTAGGCTTTAATTTGGTGTCTATTTGACATCTAATTTAAAAGAATTGTCTGATAGATCTATTTTGTGTGAAAAAAATGACTATCTATTCAATATTTTTTATAAGTCAGTGAATATACTAGATAAAAAATTAAAAATTTTGAATTTCATTAGACTTAAAATTAAATTTCATATCAACTAAATCGATTAATTTTAAAATTCAAAAACTAAATCCGTAATTAACCTAAATGAAATAAGAATTTTAATTTTTTTTTAATAAAAGATACGATAATGTCTACCCTTTTTTCGTGAATCATGCTCTCAACCTTTGATCTTTTTCTTCCACTAATTTGGTTTCTCTTCTTTGTTATGTCGACTCAAAATAATAATAATAATAATAATAAATAATTTCCATTTCTAATTTAATAGAATTTAGGTTTAAATATTATTTTAGTCTCTATATTTTTTTTTTGGATTCATTTTGGTCTTTATACTTTCAATTTTAATTCATTTTGGTTCTTATACTTTTAAAAAATTGTCACTTTGGTCCATTCATCTTCATTTTTAAAAGATAAAAAGTCACTTTTTTAAAAAGTTCAAGGACCAAAATGAACCAAATTTGAAAGTATAAAAATTAAAATGAATATTTTAAAAGTACAGAGACCAAAATGAACCAAATTTAAAAGTACAGTGACCAAAATGAACATTTTAAAAGTAGTGGAACCAAAATGAACAAAAACCGAACGTACAATGACCAAAATAGTATTTAAACCTGAAATTTAATATTGTTGGAGTGTGATTGCCTAAATTAAAAGAAAAACATATGTTATGTCCAATCCATAGAGGTTTGTTGTCCTTAATGGATATATTTGAAAAGAAATTCATTTAAAATATGGAAAAAAAAAAATCAAATCTATCTATGTACCTAACTTTCAATTTCATTCCATTAAACCTCAAACTTAAATAAAAACAAGAACTAATGTTCACAAAATAGCTTCGTTAAACTGTCAATGTTAATGATTAACTATGAAAATAAAGAAGTTGGATTGAAATGCTATCGTAACATATATAATTTTTGTTGTATTGTTTAGATCATACGTAAAAAGATTAATTTAATCATGATTAACGAATTGAGCTATGTTGAAGTGGACTCGAAATAGACAAATGTGGTAAGAAGAGAGAGAGAATGAGTGGGAAGCATGAGTGGAATTGAGAGGACTTGAAACAGAAGGAAAGGAAAAGGGCACTAGAATTGAAGGGCAAGATTGTTTTCTATTTGTTTATACTCATAAATACCATATTATATCCACAAATATTAACAATGTTAAAAATATTATTTTTGGTTTCTATTCTTTAATATTTTAAATTTTGTTCTATTTTAATTAGAGTAGAAGTGTTTAAATTTAGTCCATGTACTCGTAGAATGAATTTATAATGTTTCCATTCAATATAATGATATATTATCTTATTTCATGATTATCACTCAGTTCTTAAATGTTTTTTTTTATGGTAAGCAATGAACGGATAGAAATTTTCACATATTTTTAACAAATGTTCAATTTATAGTTCGCTAGTTAACTTTAATTAATTAAATTGGTTAAATAATAATAATATTTTCCATGTATGAAAAAAATATTATGGAAATGTACTTCCAACATATGAAAATTGAACATTAATAGAGGCTATTTTTTTCATGGACAAATTGTAAAAATCATTTCTGATTCATGGTGGTAGTTGCAATTATACTCTTGAATTTTCAATCTTAAAAATTGAACCTTCAAAATTATATAAATGTTAAAATTTGGTTAAATTGGACTTCAAACTTACATAATTGTATAGATGGCAATATTTGTATAAATTTAAGAGTTCATTTTTTATCATTTGTGGTTCCAATGTCTACAATTATGGTAAATTTAAGAATCCAATTTTAACACTTGTAAAAGTTTAAGAGTCCAATTTTTACGATTAAAAGTTTGAAGGTGTAATTGCAACTACTATCATAGCTTAGAGGTAGTTTTTGCAATTTGTACTTTTTTCTTTTAGAAAAATCAACGTTAAACTAATAGCAAGAACTATACTTTTGAGATTTAGGTTAAATTAAAGAAAATGCAATTGATCGAACTTTGTACTTTGTTTCAAAATTATCTTTGAGTTTTTAAAAGTTTCAATAATATTCTTTAACTTATTTAAAAATAAAAAATAAAAAACATTGTTACGATAAGTTTTGGATGACAATCGTTATTATTTATTTTAAAAAATGTTGATGAACTTCCAAAAGTTTTAATAAGCTTTCAAAGAACAAATAAAAAAATATTCTTACCATTAATATATGTACAAAAAATGTTAGTTTCTCATTTCAACTTTCAATTTTTAAAATAGTATTAGTGTCCTTAACCTTTTTTTAAAAAAATATGTTATTATTATTAGTATAATCAATTTTGAAGTTATCTTCAATTGGTAAAAAACTTCTTTGTATATCTCATTGATACCCTGATTTATTTTCATATGGATACTCATTTTTCTCCATTTGTTCAATACTTATATTAATTTTCTTAGCAACCAAACAAAATTTAAAACTTTAAGTTAGCGTAACAAAATTTAAAACTTTAAGTTAGCGTAAAATCTGATGAAGTTCTGAAAGGAATTCTCTCCTAAAATCTCAAAAAACGATGAATGGTCAAATAAAATTAAAAAAAAAAGACCGATAAAAGAATATTATATCCGATTATGGAAAACATTCTTAATTGATCACAACAAATAGACTAATATAAACTACAAAAAGGATTAGTAAAGTTTTCATTATTACAAATTTGGTAATACACATTTTTCATTTTTCCCTTTTACTGTTTGTCTTCGAGATTATGACTCAAATACATATTAAAACACATACTCAATTACCAACATACAACCATATTAAATAATTAAGTCCAAAGGTCTCTTAGTGGTTCCATCATTCTCCTTCTTACTAGCCTATATACCTACATGTTTAGTTCCTTGTAAATATAATTCATCAATAGTAATCTGAAAAGTAAACCCCATTTGATAACTTATGTTATTGTTTACAAGTATTTTGTAATCGTAATAGAATGTGGGTCCCATTATGAAATCCGTAATCAACAAATGTAATCCAATTATGTTTGATTAATATATGGGACTCCCTCTTTTATGTCAACTTTTCATCATTTTCATTTTCATTACATTTCTCTATCGAAGTAAACAATACCAATGACTTTTTTATTACGAGTGTGTCAATATGTAGTAAACACAATCAACATAATCTCATTCCCTTTGCAATTGAAATCCATTACAATATATACATGAATGTAAACTCATTATGATTGCAACAATTTTGATTATAGATTAGTAAATGTGACCGAAGAAGAGAAGAAAACTAGGAAAGTGTTAAGTCATAGATTAAAGCAAATGGGAGAGAGAAATTGGAAGACATAGATGATGGGATATAAACAAACTTCATCCACGAACTAACAATAACGGTGTTGTTTAACTTTTTTTGTTTAATTATAATGGTATTAATGAAACTTTTAAAGTTCACGAGTATTTTTTAAACAAACTATTAACCATTTCCATTTAAAACCAAATGTAAGGGTATCTTTTATCTTTTATTTTTTTTAAAGTTCAATGATACTATTGAAATTTAAAAAGTTTAGAAGTATATTTTTAAACAAAATACAATATTTAGGAATATTTCCTATAACATAGCTTAAGATATAGTAAAAGTACCGAAACTAAAATGAAATAAAGTCGAAGTATGGGATGAAAAATTATATTTTAACCTATAAAAAGATGCCCATTTTGGTCTGTTTTTCTTATCTGTCTCTGTTTGTAGTGTTCAACTGTAGAGACAATTACTACAACTACTGAACACTGGGTGTTGTTTCTGTCTCACACTCACCATCTTCAACAGTTCCTTCCATTTTCTTCCTCTTTTATTCCATCTTTCTTCATCATTTTTGTCCCACTTTCATCCTTATGAGGGTAGGTAATGTAATGTTTAAATGTGGATGTGGAGATTTAAATATTTGACATAACAGGAAATTTTAACCTACTCCGTTTTTTATATTTTAACGTTGTTGGATCTAATATCATTCTTAAATGATTCTTAAATCTTGTTGACATAGTTGACAATGAATGAAAGGATAGCTATACTATTATGTTATAGCAAATTTTTCAATGAACTATATAATAAAAGTTATAGATTTGAATCGGTTCAACTCAACAATTACTACGTAAATTTTAGATTTAAATGTCATTTTGACCCCTAAATTTTTAAGTTTATTTTTCTTTAATGCCTAAACTTTTAGAATATCTATTTTGCTCTTTGATAAGGAAGACTACGACTTCCTTGCCTCATTCTCCCTTTCAAGATATTAAAGTTGAAAATTGAAAAATCCTCGTTCGAGGATTGGGTCCTTATAGGAATATTTTTTATTTTTTGTTTTTCATTTTTATTTTAATAAAAAATTGATAAATATATTATGTATAAGGTAGCTATGGTTATGATTATTGATTTGAATAATTAATTTATATATATATAATATTTATACCATAAGAAAATAAAACATAAAGGGGACTCTTGTCTTCGTGGAAAATTGTCTATCCTAACTCTATACTTTCAAAATATCTCTTTTAGTTTTTGAATATTTAAAAAATATTCATTTTGATGTTTACTATATTACTTTTCTATTTAATATCCACTAGTCCAATGCTTGTCACTAACCTATATATGGCTTGAAATCACGCTTGTATTAATACATCAATAGGTAAGAAGTTACATCATTAATTTATTAAAAAATAATAATAATGAGCATAAGAATCAAAATGCGTTGAAATTTAAGGATTAGAACGAATAAAAATGGAACAACTAAAATGAAATTGGACTTAAACCTAAACTATTTTAACCAATAACTAAACTATTTTAACCAACTGAGTTATATACCATTATCTTTTAACAAGTTTTTAAAAAGAGTAAATTATGTAACCCACTTACTTACAATATTGATATCTACATTAAATAAAAGATTCAATAGATTTTGGTAATCCATTCCAACTTCAACAAAACAAAAAGTAGTTGAAAAATAAACACCATTGGCTGTTTGTAAGCTGAAAGAGAATGAAAGATTTAGAGAACTATTGTTAATTAGCACCAACAATAATTTTTTAAATGCTTAAAAATGTATGATTATATCTTCCACACTTCAAAATATAATCTTTATTATTATTATTTTGTACCATGTATATGAAGACAACAATGGATGGATATACCACTTTACAAATTGTTCCCATTTTAAAAAGTAAAACAAATATTTTATTTAATTTTGGTACAAATAATTTTATTTATTTTAGCCTGATATTTCGTTTTATGTGATTGAAATAATTAAGGAAGAAGAAAGAATTATTTTCAAGAGGAAACATCTATGTTTTGCATCTCTGGCGATGTATTAGATCCTAATGAAATGTCTAATTTGGGAGTTCTTCTAATACAAATTTTACTTTTCTTAAAAATTATTTATTGGACCAATTGACATATAATCCATTTTTTGGAAGTTGGATGTCTAAACCTTCGTATGCCCCCACTCGCTAAAATTTAACAAAAAATAAATAACTAAAAACCCAAATTTTAACATTGATTAATCTCTAGTGTCATTTTGCTTTGAAATTATATATCTTTTTTATGCCATATATATGTTTATAATTTATCAAAAGCATATGATAATGCATTTTAACAAAATTTCAAACGAAAACTTAATACAAATCTAAATTTCAAGAGCAATATGTTGGAATTGGAAGTTTAAGGGGAAAAAACTGAAACAAACTTGACAAGTTTCCAGGTAAAAATTGAAACTTCCCCAAAAGGAATCTAGATAACATTTTATAAGTATCATTTCTACAACCTAAATATTGTCTTTCTACTTTTAAACATTACATCGTCATCCCTAAAAAAAACCACACACCTTATACAAGGTTAAGATATTCGTACTCTTGAATATTTCAAGAAGCAGTCAATCTATGACCGACTTGAAAAGGCCTCTTTTTCAATGTGACGATATACTTGATTGGGAATATTAAATGTAACAATTAACACATACAAAAGGATATACTATCATTCATCTTCAACATAACTCGTCAATGATGACAACAGAAGAAAAAAAAATCAACTAACCAAAGTCGGCTCCACCGTGTTGGAAAGACAGCATCTTATTACAAACTAGAATTGAGTGAAGAACATTTTCTCAGAAATGAAGGATGTAAGAGAAAGTAGGTGACTAATTTTCAGATGAAGATACCAAAAGAAGTCCAAACAGCAAGTTAGAAATAGCAAATCTACATAGATTTTAAAGCAAGGGACAAAAATATTCAGAGCTATATACGCTACATTCAATATAACTGTTCTTTACATAAAACTACAGTAATAAATTATGGAGAAAAAAAAAACATCCCGATGTAATTTCTGAGAGTGACAATGAATCAATTGAAAAAAATAATTTGATGTACCGCAAGATTTAACAGCTTCTTCCCACCGAAACTTTTAGAAGTTAACTAAAAAACTACATCTGTTAATCTCGAACCTAGTGGAAGAAGATATTGAGCTACAACTTCAGTAGTTTTGTTGCAGGGGGAGCTACAATCAGAATTTCCCTAAGTTCAACCCAACAAAATATGGAACAGAACTAAATCTTTTCTCTTTTGGAAGAAAAGAAAGGACTATGAAAGGAAATGAAAAGACAATTATAGGGTTGAAAGAAGAGAAGAAAAAGGAATGTTGCCCGAGGAACATAAACAACGTGCTTTCTTGTGGAAATTTTTAGGCCCTGCACAGTAATAGAAGTATGCACCAGATATTGTAGGCATGTGGAATTCGATGAATGTAGCTTCCGTGATTGAGGGTTGATGAGAAAGGATAGAACTTTTACCGACGAAGTCGAAAAGGTTAAGTGGGTGATGTCATTTGATGTTCAGCCTCTCTTCTTATGCATAATACATGTACAAGCTGTTTGCGGCAGCACAGGCGATTGAATTTTCAGCTGGATGCCATGCTAGATGCAGCAGCTTAGTTGTGAAATCAAAAGGGTTGCCATTTACATCAACCCCTGGGCTCTCAGATCCTCCTGATATCAGTGTTTCCCAATGTAGGAGCATAAGAAAATATTACAAAAGGAAACACGAGCCTCTAAACATTGTTGGCGCTGAACAATTTAGTGATCAGAAAAAGAAAAAGGATATTTAAGCATGGAACACCAACCTCGTCTCACAACTCTTGTAAAGCTGCTACTAAGTGATCTCGAAGGTCTTGAAGGGGTCTGCACTTGTCTCCTACCAATCAATACCAGCAAATATATAAGCATTACAAAATCTCATAGAACCCGAAGTTTGTGAATATGCCACTTGATTGAAATACCTGGTTGGATTTTTGCTAGCTTCCAAAGTTGTTGCCTCAGTGCTTCCCGGAGAACAACCAAAAACTCGGAATAAATTGCTGGGAGCACATCAATAACACATAAATTTATGGCAAGACTTTTTGAAAGAAAAAAAGTCTGAATGAACACAAATGCATAGATAGCTGTGAAAATTATACAGACCTGTAGGAACCCGTAGTTACACGCAATCCATCACCACTCAAACAACACTCAAACTTGTCAAAGATTGAATCATTTTCATATAAATCACAAAGCTGCATATAATAATAAGAATCTGAATTTAGCCAAGTCCAATAAAGTTGTATAAATTTTAGCAATATGTTATGCCTGAACAAAGAGATTTCATCTCACCTTGGGTCTTAGATATTCATGAACTTGGAAGGTTGAAACAGGACCTGAATCCATGTTGATGTCCCATAACTGAAAGAGAGAAAAACGGGTTGGAGTTGCAAGGAACATGTCATATGGATCACAAAATCAAAAGGATGTAAAGACTTAAATAATGAGTCCAGTATTCTATGATAACAAGACAAGAAGAATCCATATTCATTTTCCAGTAACAAGGAAGTAACAGAAAATCAGGAAGCTTAGGTGTTACCAGGTACATGTGACCAAAGAAGGTCAAATTTGAGGAACTATAAGAATTACACCAAGCACATTGCTAGGAGCCTCATGCCTCATAAAAATGTCAAAATTTTCATAGAGTTTACTTTTATCTATATGATAGCTCATATCTGATACGTCACTTAGGAGCACGCCTTTCCTATTCCCATTCTATGTTTACCTAATAGTAAAATGCTGTCTTATTCATGGGTACTAATATGTTATTGTTTATATACACACAGATAACAGGAACCATCAGTATGGCACTTCACATGCAAATCTTAGGATGACACTATCAAATAGTTTATGGCCTCGTAATTGAAATAATCGAACTATGGTTATAAATATATATATATACACAAACCTTAAGAGTCATGTAATCACGACTTAATATATATCTTCCATTTGTCCCAAATTTAATGTCTGAGATTGAAGCAATTATCTCTGTGAAAAATGATCTAGAACCAGGTGCCTCAGGCTCCTCAAATCTGTAAGCAAAAGATACTATTTAATCGTTACAAGTTCATGAAAGTACAATTACCACATCCCACCCCAAAAGAAAAGGAAAGAAGGAAAAATTCATTTGGGGAAGGGGATTTAGTCAATTTCATGAAGACACCTACAGTTTGGCATGAGAATCACATAATGCTGATTGCCGCAGATCAACTAGGCGGATTGATCCTTTTGAACTGCTATATGCTAGCATGTTGCAGTGCGTAGGGTGAAACTCAGCAGATGTAATCACCTCTGCAAAAAGATACATTTACATAAAATGTAAAATAAAGGTTAAGAAAAACAAAGAGTTGAAGAAAAGCTAATTCCAAATAACTATATGCATGCATCTTATTCATGAAAATCCTTATTCCAATAGGAGTAGACCAAATTGGCGTGTGATGATGTGCACGAGGTCTAAAGAGGATTCTTTTAAGAGTCGAGATCGTTGCTTTGAAGTTGCCATTCTGTGAGAAACTACGGAGCCAAGTTTTGGTCATGATTAACGGCTTGAGAGAAATACGAGAAACTTGGAAACAGAAATCTTGGAAGGAAATTTTTGGAGTGCTGCACATTCCAATGCTTCTCTTTAAGTGTTCACATCTTGAGTGTTCTGGAATTATCCACTAATTATGATTTTTATCAATGGAAGCAGTCTCTTGTAATTTTCTGTTAAAGTTTTTTTTTTTTTTTTTTTTTTGGGCGATGTGGGCTGTTCTTCTGTGTGGGCTCTAGAAAAACAGCACAATATACGGTGAAATTGGAAAGCTGGCATAAGATATCAGAGCTTCTAGATGGCCCTTCTCTAAATGTTCTTGTAAGGGTATATTCCATTTGTATCATCACACCGCCCATCAGTACAAGAAAAGTAGCACTATGAATTCTAAATGATAAATCCAGTACAACATGTCATAATATCATTAAAGGGAAGCAAGCCACAAGGAAAACAGTAATGAGCTTACCAGTTAAATCCTCCATGTTAGCAGGCTTCACATCAACAATGTTGAAACTTTGATTGCTAATTTCCAAGTTCCATAGATTTATCCGCAGGTCATCAGCCGATATAAAAGTTTCACCATCGCTATATAATAGGCAGGATGTTGTAAATACAACAGATATACATGTAATTATTAAAATGTCAAATACAAAAAGAAAAAATAGCAGGAATAAAATCCGGTTGCTGCCGTGATACTTGAGATCCTTAAAATCCTATGATAATTGGGGGAGAGTCCAAACTTTTGGCATTACCTGTTATTGGAGATAGAGTTGATATGATAATCATGAGCATGGGCGTATACCCTACGACATCTAGCAAGAAGACTCGACTCATGGCTAGTTACCTAATTTCATCAAGAATAAAAATAATGTTC
This sequence comes from Benincasa hispida, assembly GCF_009727055.1. Lineage (NCBI taxonomy): Eukaryota > Viridiplantae > Streptophyta > Magnoliopsida > Cucurbitales > Cucurbitaceae > Benincasa > Benincasa hispida. Next base: position 83,890,034 of record NC_052349.1, on the reverse strand, counting down.
ATAAAATTTCCAAAGAGAATGAAAATGAATAACAATCACAATCACAAGTGTCTAAAAATAATGTAACAACCATCACAAGTAGGAATAGGAAAATGAAATGTTCACACAACTTCAACACTTCAGAAAAAGTAAACAAATAAACCTTTAGTTCTCAAAATGCAAATCAATCTTCTTAATAATTATATTGCATAGCTTGGGAGAAGTAGCTTGGTAACCAAGTAGTCCAATTGGAGTAAAAAATAGACAAAAAAATTTATTAAACCAGTAGTATTTTCCAGATTTTCAAATTATTAAATTTTTGCGGGAAATTTTGGGAGAAAAATTTTCCTATCCACCTCTCGTACAAAGATTTCCCACCATGATCAAGGCAGGTGCATGTGGGGCCATATCCAGTTTTCAACTGTTATTCTTGGTGAGATATCTATTAGAGGGAACTAAAATATTGATTGAAAAAATGGAAAATAGTAAAATCCAGTTTTTGCTTTTAGTCCTTTCAGCCATCTTTCAATACTAGGAAAGTTATACAAGAGGATAAAATTAACAACTCAATATGTGGAATTGTTCAGTCCAGAACCAAGAGAACACAAGCAACTACCACTTGTAGACGTAGTGATGAGATGGCCCCCAATAAGTCACTGCTTGAATGATTATAAACTCCATCACAGGAACCTCCATTTGGAAGATGTGGTGTAGAACTACTTGAAATACTTGAACTAGCAATACATCCATTGCCAACAGCTTTCGACGTGTCCACATTCATGTTGGATATTTTCTTGATCTTCTTTTCTTGCACCTGGTCAAATCTCAAAGAACGAAGCTAGATTGAATAACAAATGCTACAGTTGATACCAGTCATCAAGAAACATATAATGGCCTACAGAAATTTTCTATCACTCCAATGCCTTTATGATAGGACTAAAAAATAAAAATTACTGCACTCTACACCTTTTTTTCCACTTCAGATGGAACTAGTATGAGAGAATATATTCAACTAAAAAGACTCAAAAAAACAACAACAACAACAACAAAAAACGCTAGAAAACAAATATATATGTATTGCTTCTATTATTAGCTTTTCTTTTAATTCTAGGTTACAAGTTATTGAATTATGATCATTCCTGTTTTGGAAGTCCTCAATCGGGCTTTAGTGCTTGCTTCAAAAGCCAAAACTTCAGAATAACTCTGACCACCAACTGACACTTGTGAGGAAATAGTTCAATATCATAAATATACTCACCGATTAGATCTTCTCGAAATGTAAATAAAATAACAGCCAGGGAGGCACACAAACAAATTTTCATGGTAAATTAAACATATTTCATCATCACGCAATGTATCTATAACTTTTTTTTTTTTTGAAGACAAGTTCCAGCAATATCTTTAGAGCCTATTAGCAAATCAGCAGCTGAAGTGAAAATATTGGAAATATCATACAATGTCACTTTCCTACCTTCCAAAACTTAATGGTTTTGTCATTAGTAGATAATAGAAAGAGGGCACCATTGGCTGTTTGGCACCATCTGATTTTGTTAATTTTCTCCTCTATTTCCAAGCTCTTGAGATAGTCAAACTAAAAAAAGAAAAGTGCAGGCACAGAGTGAGTACTAGAATAATATCAAAGCCATTAATCTGAAAAATAAAGAATTGTGCAGATTTAGGCAATGAAAAAAGATTGCCTCAGGTTCATGGCTCTGAAACTCTGTTTTATAACGAAACTCAGGATGCCTAGTCACTGGATTGTCCATTTTCTCCAAGTCCTTTCTCGTTCCTCCATTCTGTAAAGACAACATAAGTAACTTCCATAACCAAGAAACCAAAACTAATTCTGTACAATGAACAAAAAAACAGAATCCACATAGCACAAAAAGAACTAACATCTTTTCTATCTGTCCTCTCAAAAAGAACCACTCGACCACCTCGATCTCCAGTAGCAAGATGGTCGCCATTTTTATCGAATTCAATTGCTGAAATAATATCAACTGCAGAGAAGCAAAGCAACCATGTAGGGAAGATTAAGACCCAGGTGGCTCTTAAAATACTACAAGAACTAAAGCAATGCTGTATCTTTATGTTTATGCTATCAAACAGACTCTACATCAAACCTCACGAGTCGTAACTAATTATAAATTTACACAATCTCGTTCAATCATTTCCCAATTGTCATAATAATTTACAATGCACAAAATCGGCAATCTGTATGAGTTCACAAGCACCATTCGTCAAGCAACGTAAACCAAATACCACGCCTTGTAAATGGCCCAATCCTAGTTTTCATGATGGCAGGGACATAAAAAGATTATTTCCATCCATCATCCCGTGAATAAACTTACTTTTATACTAGAAGAGCTGACGCCGGTACTTTAATGCATGCAGTATAAATACGAACTTTGAGTTTGAACGCAGGTGCAAGTGTGACTTACCGTATTAAATTTCATATTACTTAAATTAACCGACAAAGAACTAATGCTGCATATCTCCATATAGAACTCTAAACTATTCTGCAACTGAAGCCCGCTTATCTCCCATTTCGAGCCAAAACAACGCACAACAAATTACACTACTAACTCGGATGGAAAATGAAATACTCGGAAACAATCTGGAACAGATCGAAGATGAGAAAACAAACCCTAATTGCAACTGATGCACAGTATAGCGATTGGATCGAACAAATAAAGCAAAATGGCATGCTCCACAACAGTACAATGTGTAAAAATACCTTCCTGTACTTCCTCGCCGGCGGTACGTTCACCAAACACCTGAGAGAATTTCCACTCAAGAGGCTGCGAGGAGGCCACCGGAGGTGTCATAGCTTCATCGCCACCTTTCATATCTCCGGGAAACTAATCCAACTAACCCAGATATAGAAAGGGTGGAAGAAAAACACAAAAAGAAGAAAATCCCACCAAATCCAATCACAGCAACAACCGATCGCGTTCTGGGTTTACATAACCGGAGCTGAAAAACTCTTAAAGAAAGGGAAAAAAGAGGGGAGGGAAGGAATCCGCTAGATTCCCGATTCAGCCATATTTGAGCATGGGAATGTGCAGAGTCTGTGTGAGAAACTTGAAACAGTTTGAATTTGTTGTTCCTGGAAGGTGAGAATCTAGAAACATGAAGTTGGAAAATTTATCAGAGAAAAAGTTATGGGATTGAAACAGAGTCAGAGCAAACCGTTCCTTCGGTTTGTAGAACCAAAGAAAACACTCCCCTCTGTAGCTCCTCAATACCTGGTTTCATTTTCCTTTTCTTTTTTCTTTTTTTTTATAAACTTTTGTTCTATATAATTTTCGAGGGTAATGATAAAGTGACTTGCACGTGTGAAATGGCAGGCTTCAAGGGTATTTATATATATACTGTCTCTTATACACATCTAGATGTGTATAAGAGACAGATATATATGTGGTCTAAATACTATTTTGTTCGTTATGAAAAAAAACAAACAAAAGGAGCTTGTGTGTAGCCAAAGATTGGTTATAACCGTTTGTGTTTGGAGTGTATATTATTTCAATTTGGATTTAGATAATTTATATTTGGGATGCATACTTTGTTAGTTTGGATCATAAAATTTGTTTGGAGTCGAACTATTTAACCGAAATTTGTGTTTGAGTGAAGATTATTTTAATCCGAATTTAGGGTTTATTTGTTTAGATTGTTTATTTGTTTAACCAAAAGTTCCTAAATATGAGTTTAGGGTTTATGGTTCTTTTCGATTTTGTTGGTATATTATATAAGTAATAGAACCTTTAATATTATATTTTGTAAATAGAAAAAAAAAATTAAACCCACCCATCTCTTAAAAAGGTGTTAGATTTTAAGATACGTCATTCTCCATCCATCCGGTCATCTTAAAATGTATTGATATTATTGAATATGCACAAACTACATGAGACCATGATAAAAATTCATATCATTGATTAAGTAAGAAAGCTCCATATATATTTAGAGGAGTACAAAATAATTAATTATCTAACTAGGTAATATTGCACAAAAACATACATCTAAGAATGATAGTTGTCAAGTATATAGGTCATTACCACCATGACACACAAAAATATATTGTCAACTTATATACATGATTCCCAAAAAAAAATGATAAGTTATTCTTCAAAAGTAGTTGACCAAAAATGTGTTTTCCAAAAAAAGCTTGCAATACTAAAATAAACTATTATATGAATTGAATTGAATTAAAATGCACAAATCTTTGTAAAAGATCCTCGGATGGAATTCTTATTCTATTCCATAGTTCAATTTTATGAATAACTTTTTTTTTTATATATACACGCAATTTCTTACTTTAAATTTTGATGAAACCCATGAAATAAGTTATGTATTAGAGCATGTTTGGATTGACTAAAAAAATAATATTTTTCAAAAATTCATTTTCATTTAAACATTTTTTTTATTAAAAATACTTAAAATAAAATGCTCATGTGGTTATATTTTCTTAAAAGTGTTTTTATATATAAGTTTGTTTGGTTTTCTACACTCAAGGTGTTTCTATTCATTTCAAATTACTAAAAAAAAAAAAAAAAAAAAAAAAAAAAAAAAAAAAAAAAAAAGAAGACTATTGAATCATGAACTAGTCATCGTAGTTGATTGCATATGTGATCATTAGAGATGTTAGTCACTGAAATCGGGTGTTGGAGAGGTGGTCTTCATTGGAGTTGGTTACTGGCTTGATTGTCAAAATTGGTCGCCTGCGAGTAGAATCATTGGAAATATTAGAGGGAGATAGTACATTATTTTAACGATTGAATTGTAAATAGTGCTATTATAGCAAAACAGGGGCTTTGAAAACCCTTTGATAGTCTTTAGTGAATGAAGTGTCATGTTGAATAAAAATGAAAGTTGAAAGCATGAGAATTGAGAACCAAAATGAACCAAAACTACAAGAATCAAAATAATATTTAAAGCTAATATTTTTTTTATTTAATTTAATGCACTTATTTTAAATTAAAAGGAATCTCTTTAGTATGAGCAAATTTTGTTTTTATTTCTATATTTAGTTGAAGGGTTCGTTTTAATATCGTCCATGGACAAATTTTGATCAATCACAAATCACCATGTCATTTCTTAAATTAACAACAAGATTACAAATTATCATGTTGAACTAATTAAAAGTTGACATGTGTCTAAATTGAAATTTAAGATAAAAGTTGGCAAATCTTTGTGATACCACGTATTTTTGTTATGACCGTTGAATCGAATAAGCTAATTTGATTCAATTGGGACTCAGGTTAAATTAAATCTAAAAATAAGTTTAATCCAATTAGTTGGGTCTAAGGGATAGGTCCACGGACAAATCAAGTCTAAACTCACATGGCCTTATGAGAACTCTTGTTCCTCTTTATTTTGGGTTCAAAAATTTAAGACTCTAGAAAGAATTTAGAGAAAATTCTTCAACTATCAGAAAAATCCCAAACTAAATACCCCTTAAAGAATAAAGTCTCTCAAAGATTAAAAGCATTCTTTCAAGACTTTAACTTCAAAACATTTCACACACTATACTTCCCAAGCAAAGTGGACACATTCAAGAGATCAACAAGTCAAATGTCGATCCAGCATATAAGATCAACATGCCCAAAGGTCGATCCAACCTACAAGATCAACAAGCTAAAGGTCGATCCAACAAACATGATCAACAAGTCAAGTTTCAATTTACAAGATCAACAAACCAAGTTTGCTCGAGAATGAGCACTTCAGTTCTCGAGTCAAATATACGTATGAAACAAAGAATCAGAGGACAGATACTATATATTGTATCTCATCTACATGCAAATCAATAAAATTCAACTTCATTCCACATGTTAAATTTCTTTTATTGAAAGCGAGTGTGACTTATCCTCAAAATCAAAACTAAGACTTAACTAAAATGAATTAGTTCTTTTTCCTTGAGTTCGATATTCAATGATATATGTTTTAACTAGTTGATTTGTTTGGGATGGCAAAAGTAAACATTTGTTCAACTTATACAAACTTAAATTTAAATAAATATACACCCTTTATGATAATTTTTTTTAATACATTGAAGATACATAGAAAATACAAATTAAAAGACATAAATGGAGAAGAAACTATGAGAATTTCTAAAGAAACCATTGTGTCTATCCCCTCTAGCAACTCTTCAACCATAATATCCATACTTAGTAAAGTTTAGTTAAGAGATTAGTTGTGTGGTTATTCCTTTACACCTTGGGAAACCATAGTCAAAGCTTGCAAGCTTCCAACAATTTAATTAAATTTTTCCATATTTAATATAATTTGTTATAAAGTATTTTATATTATGTTGTTATGTTATTTAATTTCTATTTATTTCCTATATATAAAAGTACAAATGGATCTCTTTTAATCTAATAGTATATAAGAATGTTTTTAATAGTATTATGGATGTAGCTAGAAATCCTAATCTAATAAATATTACAACCTCTATCTATCTCTCTATCTCTTTCTATTTCTCTCGATTTCGCAATATCCGACTCTATGTTCTTCTAAACTATCGTATAAAATATGTTATAGATTCAAATAAAATTTGTTTCGATCTAGAAGAACCATAGGCCATCATTGATTGAAGGATTTCCATGTGGCCACCCTCCCTTGTTTGTTAATCTCTTACAACTCAACATAATTTGGGGTGACACTTGATTATTAAATATATACATATGGTGTAGGAAGGTACCCTTGATTTAGGGATTTTCTGCAAATGTGAGATTGTTTTTAGAAAAATAATCTTAAAAGGGTATATTAAAAAAAAAAAGACATTTTAATATACAATGACATTTTTTTATTAGATGGTTTTTAGAAAATGATCTCTTTAAGAGATAGTTTATAATGATATAACTATATGAGTAAAGTTAATTGTCTTTTTTATTGATATGTATTGAAAAGTGGATTGTATTTTTTATTATAAACATTTTGTTGTATTTAATTAAAATAACTAAAAGATTACCCATTTTAAATGACAAATGTGTACTTAGAAAAAGCATCACATTAACATTTTTTTAATACTTAAACAAGAAAAAAGACAATAGTTTATTATTGATAATGATAAATAGTTGGTTCAGTCTCATTTCTTTTGGAAGGGAAAAAAAAAACTTCATTTTTCCAATATGAATTCAGTATATGGTTCCAACAAAAAATTGTTTAATTTTATTTCTTTTAGTTCAATACAATATTTGAGAATGAATTATTCAAAATTTTAACTTTTGATCGATACTAATTAATCTATGTTCAGGTTGACAAATTCTTTTTAATCAACCTAAAATGAAATTGAGCAAATGGCATAAGCTTATAATTACTTGGTTCTATATTTTGTGAATAAGTAGTATTTAGTTATGTACCAATTTTCTTTATATGTAATTTGTACTTCACGTACATTATGGAATTTCAACTGAGCTTGTAAAACCCAACTAATATTTTCTAAAAAAAAAAAAAAAAAATCCCAACTAATATCTCTTATTTCGAAATATTATGGGTGTTCAAAAGAACTAATGACTTGAAGAACTCATTCAACTTAATCCAACATATACGTTTTGGGTTGGATTATAAACTTATTTGGATTAGATTAGGTTCAAATAATTGAAACTGTATGGACTTGGATTAGTTTTTTGATTCACCTAAAATTAATTTGGATTGAACTGATCCAACCCAAGCTTACCATTAAATTTTTTTTTTTTTTTTTTTTTGCTTACAATAAATTAGCTATATTTATGTTGATTTTTATTTAATTTCAAATTTCTTTTCTACTTGTTTATTCTTCAATAACTCTTAGGGGTTGTTTGGAGAACTGGGATATAATCAAGATTACTGGGAATCAGAGAAAGTGTTGAAAAACATGAGTAATCAAAGACGAAATGAAAATGAGATCGTGAAGCATAAAAATAATAATTTAAAAAAAAAAAAAGAGGATTGGATTGAAAACCGTCAGACTGAATGAGTTTTATGTAACAAATCAAGCCTAAAACGCTCAATCTAAACATTAGTTTTTTATTACATTACATTACAACCTCATCCATTATGGGCTACCAAACACCCTGATGTTTGTTTCAAGTGTTAGGATTGGATGAGTTAGGCATCCTAAGCCTAACCCTTGTTTGGGGCAAGGATATTTTTTTTTTTTTTTCTTTTAATTTAATCTAAGAAGTCTACTGGCCAACTTCCAAACACCACCATCAATGATCACCGTTGACCAACTCCAACTACCGTCAGCCAAACTCCAGCCGCCAACTCCGACGGTCGTTGCTGCTTCCGACAACCTTTTCGGCAAACATTTTTTTTTACTAAGTCATTCCAAAGAGACCATTAGTTTAATTATAATAATACTTTTTAAAATATGCTATTTTTCTTCTAATTATTTTTCCTTTTGGAATTTTTAAAATTATTATTATTATTAGATTATCTTTTTTTAATTCTTTTTCTTCCTTTCTTTGTTTAAATTAATATTTCCTTCATTTTATGAGATTTCATTTATTTTCCACTTTTTCTAGTTGAAAATTGATCACCTATCTATTGAAATATCAAGTATATGTCGAAATACTTGTAATATAGTGAAAAATGTAAATATACATCGCATATACCATGGTTTATTTTTTGGTATGTTTACAAATATGCTGATAAATGTAAATATACATCGAATATATTTTCCAGTATATAAGAAAATATATTATACAATGTTGAATGAGAAATTTTGGACAAATTACAAATTGTCACATTATTTTTCAAATTAATGATAAAATTTCTAATAATTGAATTTGGGGCTAATTAGACATGGATGATGTCCCAAATTGAAGTTGAAGACATAAATTGGCGAATCTCGATGATGCCATATGTTCGTCTGACAATTGGATTAAATTAATTATTTTGGTCCACTTGGGCTAAAGTCAAATCGAGCCCAAAAATATGTTTAATTTAACCTAAATTTCAAATAAGGTCCAAATCCAACTAATTTGGCTCAAGGGTCAGGTTCATCGACCAACCAGACTCAACCCACAAAACCCACCTGATAACTTTATAAATAGAGGCACTTTCTTCATTTGTTAGATGAGCAATTCTACATTCCGGAGAGTCTAAAGAGAATTCTTACATTCAAAAAACTCATTGACTTCTAAAGATTGTACCACTCCTTGAAGCTCAAGTTCTGAAGATACAAAGATTCTTCCAAGACTTCAACTTCAAAAGCATCACGTGCTCTGCTGATGCGTTGTGAATATGATGAAATTATGGTGTGTATTGTGATGGTGGTGTATGCGTTGTGCATGCAAGTTTTCCTAGCAAAATCCAAGTATAAATTCTACTAGGTTACCTGGTAAGCCCAGAGTCAAACATAGGGACTATGGAGACAATATGCGACGGTGATTTCAAATTCCTTTGCGGTAACAAATAAATCAATGATTTGGTTGGTATGTTTGTTTAAAATATAAATCCTATGCAGCAGAATTGAGAAAAGAGTTAATAACATGAAAGTTACAATGAGTATGCAAGGGAACGGGTTGAGAAAGGATTTAGCTAACACTTCCTAAGATTGCGTTCACATTATGCGATCATGCCACATACATACAACAACAAGTCATCTCTCAATGCAAATGTTATAGCTCCTAGTTTTAGGACGCATGCGATGTATACGATGATGTCTATAGGACTTATGTCTAAGCCTCTACTCTTGTCTATGCAATGATGAATGACATACATATACACAAGGCGACCGCATACTACCATAACCTATTTCTAGGGTGCATGCATTGTATGTTAGCAAACAGAGCTTATCTCTAAGTCTCTATCTCCTGCTTATGTGGTTCTAATCTTGCTTTCTGAAGTCTAGATTCTAACCTAACTCTCTCAAGTCTAGGTTCTTTCTTTAGACTCTCTCTCGAGTAGCTTTAAAGGGGTGATGGACGCATATATAAGACAAGATAATCACATACAATGAAGATCTTAGGTCATGTTAGCTAAGTGCTTCTCAATCCATTCGGACGTTTAGTTACTCATGCATAATGTAAAGAAAGTGAACAGATTTAGAGATGCAAATTTCCATTTTATAAATGAAATCAAGATACAGGATGACAATGGAAAGTAAAGGTAGGGAGTCAGGTAGCAATTTCTTGCTTCCTAAGGCTTTTAAAGAATATCCTTGCTTTCGCAAGAGTCAGCCCTCTCTCCGTTCTCAACACTTCCCAGCATTCACTCGAGCTGACCAGGAACGATCTTCTGGCATCTTCTCTCTTCTCTCGCCTCAGCCTTCTAAGTGTAAGAAAACTATGAACAACGGCTAACTATCTTCTGTATGGTGAACTCTCTATATGGCTCAGTTGGAAGAAAACCGAACTCCTTTAATGAAGGTGGACTTTGGTATTTATAGAGCTTCAGGGTGAAGAGCTTTTTCTCTCAAATGATTGCACTGATGGGATGTCATTAATTCTCTATCTGATGCGCCGATTAATTATCACCGAAAAGTTGAGTGTACTTGCTACAGTATGTCATTAATGGCTTGTCAACTAAATTCGGATTCGACCATCATCAGCTTTCTGTCCCATCATGATTTATTAAGCTTTCACCTTGATGCGCCGACTTTATGTGACCACCTTCTTGAACAGATTTTCGCGAACGTATACGATCGCATAGCCTTGCGGTCGCAATCTCTTAATATGCTCAGATGCTGAATTCCTTGGATCGCAATTTTGCCTTGCGCCAACGTATTTTTCTACACAAAATACGTAAATTAACTACTTTAATACGATGGACGCATGCGATCACAATGTTCCAAACTTAATGCTTTTGGACACGATTTTATATATTTTTACTATCGCAATCCTACATTGTTTTATATCTTTACGTTGTAGTAACAAGCATTTCTGCCTGTTATCATCTGCTTTCTCAAGTCAAGCGTACACATTCAATTTAGAGAGAATCAGATGATCAAGCACTAGAGCTCGAACCATATTGCATCAAATCAACACAAACACAAGTTCAACTCCACGAAACAAGTTTCTTCGGAAACCTCATACAAAAAAATTGGCACGCCCGATGGGACCTCTCTACCTCTCATCTCTTTCTCATCCAAATCACCAAATTAATAAATGGCACCAAAGAAAGCTACATCTAGAGCATCTTCTACAAGTGAATTCTATACGTGACTTGTTACCCACAATCATTCGAAAGAGACCATACAAGAACAAGAGTAAGGTTCCATCATCACATATAGCATTCTGAAACAATTAACTAAATCTCCAAGATGAGGGATCGTCATCAAGGAAAATTCCTTGTTTGATAACTTTGCCCTGCATCTAAGTGAGAAAAAAAAAAGAATCATATCCGAATGTAATATCTATCATGATGGCTATATAAAGTCGATGCGGCCATGGCAGAGATAGAGAGGAAAATAAATTTCCTCATGAATGCTGTCGAGGAGTAAGATGATGAAATCATTGTCTTAAGAGAACAGATACAGGCTCGTGAAACTGCTGAGTCGAGCCAAACTCCTACTGTCAAAACCAATGACAGAGGGAAAATCATGTTGCAAGAAAATCTATCATAACAATCTGTTGGAATGTATGCCCTAAAGCCTCATAGTTATATGTTATTTGAATCAATTGTTGATTAATTTTATATGCAATAATCAATTATACAAAGATCCAAGATTATCTTATGTGACTTAAACATGTATGTGGAGACATACAAGTTGGTCATATTTAAGGGATAATCTAAATGGTCTGTAATATGTAGATAAGATTGGGTTTCTTATCCTAGTAACATTACTGATATGACGTGTTTTGTAGTTGTTACAATTATTGTAAAGTACTCAAAATTATCTGATCTTGATCATTCATGTGGAGACATGTGAGCGGGATTATCCTATACAAAGAGCTTGTATAAGATCAAACCACAAAATGTATAATCTCTCTTTATAACACCATTGCTAGAAGAGATTTACATTTCACCAGGAGAACCATAGGTGATTTGACCTTAATTCTGAGTAAGTTGTGAACTCTGCCTATGAGGGCGGTCCTTTGATTTGTATGAATGAAAGTGGTCCTTTGATTTGTATGAATGAAAGTGGTCAGATTCCCGACTCAATAAGCCTACCATTTTGGGAATTCGTCTAATTGGGGAGCTAAGAACACAACTACACAAGAAGAAATTTACTCTTTCCCTATTGTTAGGGTAAGTAGATAAATTGCTCCCTTAAGAGCTGATTTTGGGACTTGAACAATAAGGCACCTCACCCTCTCCTGGCCCGAGAGGGATTCAATTATAGTTGGATTATGACTAATTATTCATTAGAGGGATTGGTGGTACTTAAGGAGTTAGATGTAACTACAGGAGTAAAACAGTAATTTCATCCAATTATACTTACGAGCAATTTGTAAAGGGTCAACGCACTGTTGATTAACTATATCCAATGGACACAAATATATATCTATAGTGCGAAGAGTGCAGTTGTTGGTATTTAGTGAAGTGACCGACAGTTAATGAATGTTGATTAATTTAATTAAAGAGTTTGATTATTTGATCAAGTATCAAGCTTCAATCTATAGGTTCATAAGATCCCCTTGTTAGCTCAATAAGGACTAATAAGAATCCAATTAATTTTGGTTTAATTTGAATTATTCAAATTAACTAAAGGAAAATAATTGTATAAGTTACAATTATATATATATGTCGATACATTATATATAGTTTTATGATAGAAATATGTATATTGGAATATGATTTAAACATTAGTTATATGAATATGATTCATATAGAAACTATATGTTAAAATTAATGTGAATGTGATTCATATTAAATTTATATATAGTTTTATGAGAAAAATAAATATTTGAATAAGATTCGAATATTATTTATATAAATATGATTCATATAGAAACTATATGTTAAAATTAATGTGAATGTAACTCATATTAAATTTATATAGTTTTATGAGAGAGATGACTGTTTGAATGTGATTCAAATATTACTTACATGAATATGATTCATTTAAATACCATAGGTTAAAATTAATATGAATATGATTCATATTAATACCATAGGTTATTTGAGAGAATAACAAACTATAGATTATATTATATGCGATATAAAATAAACTATAGATTATATGTTAGATGTGATATAATATATAGTTTAAATATATATTAAAGTGGTTAATATATTGTTCGGAGCTAAGTAGGTGTCGTTAGTTCTACCTAACCCGAAATAAATAATATTTGTAAAGCTCAACAACAACCTAAACTAACTTGTAGTTAAAGTGGAAGTAAGAGGTCGATCCACGGAAAAATGTTATTTAATCTTTTCCTTAACCAACCTTAACTATGAAAGCTATAAAATGAGGGTTTTTTATTAAAGCAAGAAACATACTAAAAATCAAAAGACAAAGGATAATTGGAAACAAGTATAGAACAATCTTGCTTCTAATCCAAGTTAGACGTTCAATGAAATTCTTATCATTGAATTCTATAAATTTAATTCACAATCGGATTAAGCTCGCAACTACCCACTTAACTAGATTAAACTAGTCTCTATAAAGGCGAACAACTAGATTAACGTTGTCAAGAGAGCGTCCTAATCATCAGTTAAGGTAGGATGGCCTTAACCCTAATCAATCGACATGCTTCTATCTCTATTGGGTTTGATAGCGGCCATATAGAAGAGAAAAACGCGCATTAAGTTCTAGGATTCAATTGCACCGATTAATTGTCAAGATAGCTTACTCAATTAACTAAATTTTCTTCAAATATAGTAATTAGTGCATCTTAGGTTAGCCATTAAATACACAATTACTATTGCCTCTTGTAGATCTTGGCTAGACATTCTATTGAACACATTAAAAACAACGCATTCAATCATGAGTGTGACAAAACCAAGCATCTAGGCTAAACATGCTCAAGATATAGATCATTCAACATGCTTCAAGAATTAAAAACAGATTCAAGAATGCTCAAATCAAATTGCAAATGATAAAGACAAGTAAAAAACTCAAAAGAATTTTCAAGAACTCTTGAAATAAAAACAAGATTGATTACTTCACAAATCCATAGACAAATTCATGAAGAATTACAAATTGTTGATTACAATCCAAAAAGAAATTAACATCTAAGCTAAGTAGGAAACAAAATTACTATAGAGACTAATTGATACAGAGAGAAATTCTAACCACCATTGAAATTGTGCTTCCTCCTTTGCAAAAAATGAAAGAAAAACTATTTATACTTGCAGGGTAGCATCGTGACGCTGAGGCTAGCATTGCAACGCTAAATCACAAAAAAAGCCAAGAAGCGTCGTGCTTGAGATGTGATGCTAGCATTGAAGCTGTGTTGCGTGAGGCGTGTGCGGGAGATGAATCGCGTCAAAATCCGGAGCGTTGCAACGCTCCCCTATTTTGCAGCAAAAGTTAGCTTTCTGTCTTCAAGCGTTGCCTGACGCTTCTTCTAAGGTCGTGATGCTGAAGCTCGATGGCATTTTGATAATTTATCTGATTCTCTTCAACTTTGTTGACTTTCTTGGTCTCTCTTTTTTTTTTTAATCATTTTTGGCCAAATTTCTCGGAATGACTCCTAGTCACCCCGGGACAGTTTCACCTATAAAATAGGCATTAAAAGAAAATAATCAACACAACTTTGGGGGAATTAACATAGAAAATATACGTCTTTTAAAGACCTATCATGTATATTAAATTTAAATTTTTTAATTTGACCCCACTACTAGGGTCAGGCTATGCATTTATGTACAATAAATGTAACCTTCTAGTAAGACATGCAAAAACCTCTACTAATTCTAGATGGTCATCAAGAGATAGTTTAACCCGACCTATCGTAGGTTAGTCGTACCCACGAACCTCTATTAAAATCCAGAAAGAGATCACAAACCTCTGGTGAATCTCGAAGGAGACACTAACCTCTAGTGAATCTAAAGAAACACTAACCTCTGGTGAATCTCGAAGGAAACACAAACCTCTGGTAAATCTCAAAGGAGACACCAACCTCTGATGAATCCCGTAGAAAACACAAATCTCTGATAGGTACATGTCTACGGTTAGGGGGTAACTATTACTAACATAAATATCATGCATCATAAAATAGAGTCCCACACATAACCCATAACATAAAGCTCATTCATTCTCATACATGTCATACAAGATCTAGATCATACCTATACATTCTTGTAAAATATCATATAAAATAAGGTCATGTTCATTCATAAATCAAACAGGACAGTCGTATGTCATATGTCCTCTCTAATCAGGCATCATGATTCATACAGTCTTAGAACCATCAAAATTATTCTTAATCTTATCGCCTGGCACAAAGGCGGTTCCAATAGCAAGATAACTTACCTCAAACTTAAGCCCAAATTTTAAACCAAGAAATTAAGCGTTTCGCTCTAAAAGAAACAAAAAAATCAACCAAGATTGTGGCTTGGTCTATTCCAAGCTTAGCACGGAGATACCAACCTATTCCTAACCCATAATTAGGAATTTGAGATCAAATTTTCAATATTTTAAACCATTTCAAAAAGTTCTACATTCATAATACTCACAAATCACGTGCCAAAATTCCTAAAATCAGCCCTTAAATTTGCTTGACAGTGGTTTTAGACACTCTGAAGCCTCGATTTAAACTTCATAACATAGTGAGTATCAATTAAACCAAGATTTCCCAAGAAAAACCCACAGAAACTCTAAGATCTAACCCAAACTCCAAATATGACGAGAAAGGGCTGAGTGGCAGTGGAGGCTGGTCGGATGGAAGACAGGGGGAAGCGAACAATGGCGGGAGCTTCAGCGACGCGGAACAGTTGGGTTTAAGTGGACGTGAACACCGATTAGAGGTAACGACATCAATGGAATTTGGCGTGGCTGGACGACTGATGTGAAGTGACGAACAGGCTTCGTGTTTCCGGTAGTAGGTGTGGATAGAAATGTCCACGGGGCAGGGTGAGGATGGGAAAGCCTTCCCCGTCCCCGCAAATTTTCCCACGGGGAAAAATTTTTCGCCTTTATTTTTCTCTAATTTTTTTTTTAATTTCAATTAAATATATTTTTTTTTACAATTCTTTAAACATTTTCAATGAAATTTTTATTTAAATGAAATATTATCAATTTTACTAATTAAAACAATAATACACATGCAATTTAAAAAATATAATTAAAATGCTAAATTCTCATAATTTGTAAAAATTAAAATTCAACATTTAAGTATCCTATCTTAAATATTACAACATCTAAAGAATTAAAGTAATAAAAATCTTGAACTTAAATAATTAAAACATCCCTAATTATCTTAATAAAGTCTACAAAATTAATATATATATATATATATATATATATATTAAAATTTTATAATTTATATACAAAGTCGGGGCAGGGCGTGGGAGGGGAATATATTCCCCGTCCCCGGCCTTGAATTGTAAATGGAGAAAAAAATTCCCCACTCCCTCCCCCATTCCCCCTGTATTCGGAGATTCCCCGTCCCGTTCGGAGCGGGTTCCCACGGGGCCCCGACCCTACAGATTTTTTGGACATCTCTAGGTGTGGACAGCAACTGAGTTGCTGAAGCTAGGGTTTGTGGTTCAAAAACGAAAAGAAATTTCAGAGGGGGTTGCACGTTACGAGAGAGAGAAAAAGTTTTACCTTCTTTTATTTTCTTGTTTTTCTCACTTAACTTTAATTTTATATATACATACATGTACATATATATATATATATATATATACATGTAAACTCTTTCCCTTTTCCTTTTCCAAATTCCAAAAATCAAAATCCATTTTGGATTTTAAACTCCAAATCTTTTTGGAAAAATAGATTTAAATCAACCCAATAAATCGATTTAATTTTAATTATCTGCTCCAAACATTTTTTAAAAATAAAAACCCAACCTCCCAATTTTAATACAATTTCCCAAACTAAATTAGAATTGAAATACATCTAAATCCTTCACAACTTAAGTTTAAATTCCAACTTCCACATCAAAGCAAATTTTTAAAACTGAATTATCCCTGCACAATAATTCAATTTAACTTCAAAACTCAAAATATCTCCCAAATATTTTCAAAATAAATAACTTTAAATACCTAACAAAATTTGAGATGTCACAAATACGACCCGCCTGAAATTTTCTTCCAAAAGAAAAGAGAACAAAAATGAGAAGATGGATGTTGGAGGCGAAAGGCGTTGCCTAACTTTGAAAGAAAGGCAGAAGAAGGTATACCTATTTCCTGATTTTGGTGTTGCAGATATGCTCGAGTCACTACTGGAAAAGCTACTTGTTCAGCTATCGAAATGCAAACGATCGGAGCCAGTAGGAAAAATAGATGATCCTAACTATTGCAAATATCACAGGGTCGTTAACCACCAAGTCAAAAAAATTATGCTAAATGAGCTAATTCTAAGATTGGCCCGTGAGAAGAAGATTGAGTTGGATCTGGATGAAGTAGCTCAAGCGAATCACGCTGCAATGGTGATGACTTCAAGTGCCTCAACATCAACTGTATTTTATGATGAAAGTGAAAGTTTAGTCCAGTTTGGGACCGTTGAACCAATAGATATTCGATTTCAGCAAGCGATCCCAATGACAGATTCTAACAACAAAGATGAGCATGTTGACGATGATGATGACAAGACATGGATCCATGTGACTCGTCGAAAAAAAAGAAAGTCAAGTTCTACCCAAAAAGAGTCATGCTCCAATCGAAGGTATAGAAAAGAGAATAAGACTCAAAAAAAAGAAGGAAAAAAAGAAGGCTTGGAAGCCTAAGCTCATGCAGGAGGAAGATGAGGATGTTCCTCAACATCAATGTTCAGTAACTTTGGTAGACTTTCTCCCAAGAAACTTTTATGAAAATTGTTTGAATGAAGTACTAGAAGTCTTTGCATGTCATGCTATCAACATAGTAGAAACTGTTGGAGTTTATGTCCTAAATCTCACATATCTTGTGGTTTGTAAAGACAAATTACATATCTAACAAAATAAGAAGTATTTTATTAACGTTTAGACTGCATTAATTCAATCCAATAAACTAAGATCCAAGATTATTTTATAAAACCTAAACATGTATGTGGAGACATACGGGTGGACCATGTTTAAGTAATAACCTAAATGGTATGTAGTATATGGATAAGATTGGGTACCTTATCCTGGTGACACTACGAATACGACCCATTTTGTAGATGTTACAATTGTTACAAAGTGCTACAAATGATCTGATCATAATCATTCATGTGGAGAAATGCGAGCGAGGAGAGTATTTTATACAAAGAGTTTGTATAAGACCGGACTGCGAAATGAATAATCTCTCTTTATAACATCGTTGCTAGAAAAGAATTATATTTCACTAGAATGACCATAGGTAACTTGACCTTAATCCTGAGAAAGTAGTGAACTTTGTCTATGAGGGCGATGTTGGGAATGTCCTAAAACTCGCAGTTCGTGCTTACTAAACATATTCTATTTTTGCAATAAAAGTATTATTTAGACTTCATTCAATAAAAGTGTTATTGAAATTTCATTTTGTTATAAAATCCAATAAACAAACCCATGGTTATAGTAAGAATATTTTAACTTTAAGTAGAGATATAAAGATGATCAAGTTTTAGTATATAGCTAAAAAGACCTATAAGTATATGAATGAGATTGGGTACCTCATCCTGAGGACACTATGGATACGGGCCATTTTTTATATTGATACAAACGACGTGATCCCGAAATCATTCATGTGGAGACATGCGAGTGGAGACATCCTATAAAAAAGATGTTTGCATAAGACCGGACCACGAAATAGTCACTTTTCTTTATAACAACCATTTACTATTAAAACTGACTATTTCAAATTGATGATCTAAGGCAACTCGATCTTAATCCTGAGTTAACTATGAACTCTTGTTTAATCGGGATTATCCTTTGACCTACATAGGTGAGAGTGGTTCAACATCACCACTCAATAAGCCTCCCATTTTGGGGATAAAAATCGAATAGATAGCTGGAGACATTATCTTGCAAGATAGAATTCACTCCTGCCCATCTTAGGATTAGCAGATAGGTTGTTCCCTTAAGTACTGATTCCTGGTCTTGAACAAAGGAGCCCCACCCTTTCATGACAGAGAGGGATATGGTTTATTAGTTGGACTATAAACCATTCGTTCGATAGAGGATCAGTGGAGACTTAAAGAGCAAGATGTATTTACAAGGGTAAAATGATAATTTTGACGTAGCTGTAAATACGAACGACGATCGACTTACTGATTATGTTTAAATCAAGTGGACAGAAATATATCTACAGTGAGAATAGTGCAACTATTGGGCTATAGTGGTATGTCTCGGTAGTTAACGAATATTGAGTAATTTGGTTTAAAGAGTTTAGCCAATTAATCTCAAATCATTGAAGCTCATGATTTGTAGATCCATAAGGTCCCTCTAATAGCTCGTACAAGATTATACCTTGGATTAGAATATTGAGTAAATTTGAAATATTCAAATTCAATTTAAGGTTTGGATAATTATATTCGATATAAGTAAACGTTTAAATTTATTGAAATTAAACGTATTTAGAAAGTTCAATATATTAAATATAGATTACATAAATAAGTATTCATGTTTGAACTAGGTGTTTTATTAATTTAATATTTGATATTAAATTATTATTATTAATATTAATTAATTAAATTTGTTTAATTAATTTCAAAATTTGAATTTTTGTTTGATTTAATTAAGTTAAAAATTAAATTAAATTAAATTTGAAAAAATTGGTTTAAGTGGATTAGTTTAAAAATTTTTATTTTGAGTGGATTTTTCCATCTTTTAACACTTAACTCATTCACTTAGAGTCTTTTGAAGTGTCATTAGATTGATTAACTAAGTGCTTGCATGATCGAGCTGATTAAATACTCCTAATTTGATCGGTTTTAAATGATGCATCTTGAATTTTTTAAAGAAAATTATGTAGATAAATTGTTTCTCAAACCTTCTCCAAACTCACTTTCAATTCCTTCTCAATTCAGAGTTCCACCACTCAATGCAAGGCTGAGAATAGTAGAGAAGATACTCTTGGTGGTCTACTGAAGAAATTGAAGGTCGATTTCATAGAAATTATAAGGAGCAAGTGGAAATCATCAAAGGTATCCAACATGAAACCTTATTATTTGAAAATTTTATTTTTTAGCATGCTTGTTACTTAAATTAATATAATCAGAGTGCTTAATGATTATGTTAGCTTCTGTATTTTGCATGTTTACTCTAATAGGAGATCTTGATTTATATGGGTGAGAGTGACTAAATTAGCCAACTCAACAAGCCTACCATTTTGGGCATTTGTCCGAGTAGGGAGCTGGGAACACAGCTACACAAGATGGAATCCACTCCTTCCCGTCTTTAGAGAAAGTAGATAAATTGTTCTCTTAATAGTTGATTACGGGTCTTGAACATTGAGGCTTCAACCTCTCATTGGTCCGAGAGGTGTTAGTTTATAGTTGGACTATAAACTGTTTGTTCATTTAGAGGGATCGATGATGCCTAAGGAGTTAGATGTAACTACAGGAGTAAAATGATAATTTGACTCACCTGTAGTTACGAGCGATTTTTGAAGGGTTGACTCACTGTTGATTGGTTATATCTATGAACATAGAAATATATCTATAATACGAAAAGCGCAACTATCAATCTTTAGCAGAATGACCGGTAGTTAATGAACATTGATTAATTTAATTAAAGAGTTTAATTAATTAATCTTATATTATTGGAGCTTCTAACTTGTAGATCCATAATGTCCCCTTATTAATTCACTAAAGGAAAAGATGAATAACTTGAATTGTTCAAATCAATTGATGGAATAACATATTAATGAGATTAATATGATATGGTTAATTATAGATCTGATCTATAATTGGGAGAAAAATATTTTAATGGGATTCAAATGTTGGATTCTTATGAATTAGATTCATAAAGAATTAATTAATTAATTTTAAGAGGTGGAGGCAAATAAACATATGATGTTTATTAATTCATTAAATATATATTAAATTTGATTTAATATAGTTATTTAATTAATAGGCTTATGAATTAAATAATTGTTATTTAATTAAATTAGCCCTAAGGGTATTTTTAGAAAACTATGGAGAAGCTCTAAATATAAATTTATCATTATGCCCAAATTAGAAAAAGTGAATTCATTTTGGGGAAATAAAACCCTAGCCTCCAAATTAATCTCCTCTAAAAAAATTCTCTTTTCCATATTCTCTATTCTTCTTCCTCAACCAAGGTGTGAGAGACCACTCTTCTCCCCTTGGTTCCTAGAGAATAACGAAGTCTCATTTACGGCGGTGTCTATTGTTCGTTGGAGAATCGTTCCGGAGAAGACGACAAGGAAATCGTGAAGAGATTAGAATTCGATGAAGGTATGTGATATTCTTCTTCCCTTTTCTTCTCTCTTTTAAGCATGTTGAACTATAAGTTTATCCTCTATTTTGTTCTGTTTAGTTCCTGTTTTGTTTCAATTTAAACCAAAAACGCAAAATGTAAGGTGTTCATATGCTTTCACTCAAGATTTGATCCTTTCAAAAAGCAAGGATACTCCTTTAAGTTCATCAAAAATGGTGGAAGAATCAAATGACTTACCATCGTTCAACATGGATGACTCATTGTCATTTCCTCCAGCAATTAAGACGATTCTCATCAATGCGTTGTTAGAATCAAATGCATCTAGTGCTTCGACCTCTATGACGCGCATGTGTGCCTCTTACTGTACGTCCATAAGTTTCTCAAATGAAGGTCTGCTATTGGGATCAAACCTTCAAAATAATAGACCTTTGTACGTCTCAGGATACGTTCGAGAACAGAAGGTTGGTAAATTTTCATTGATAATGGATCAGCCGTCAATATAATGCCTAAGTCAACTATGAAACAATTAGGCATCCTGATGAAAGAACTATCAAACAACAAGTTAGTAATTCAAGACTTGAACCAAGGCAACCAAAAGGCAATAGGCATGATACACTTAGAACTCAACATAGGCGACGTGAAGGTTGATGCATTGTTTCATGTCATAAACTCGAGGATCACTTATAAGCTATTACTGGGCATCCTTGGAATCATGGAAATAAGGTGATAACTTCAACATTGCATCAATATTTCAAGTTCTATCTGGACGACATTAAGAAAGTTAAAGAAAACTCTAATCCATTCTCAGAAGCTGAGTCTTACTTTATAGATGCGAAGTTTTACTTGAAGAGTGATAGTGTTAATGAAGCTACGCCTATGGAGACCTCGTTAACAAAAGGTAGGGATGAAGTCAAGTCTAGATCATGAGCAGATGAAAAGAAAGAAACAAGCGTCAGAGAAAATTTCTTTAGCTCTAAAGAGAATAAGGTGGGTTTTACATTCTGTTTCATGCGATGAATGTTTGTAGATGTAATTGTTGATGGATGTTTCGGGATAGAACTATCTATTTAAAACTTTCTTTAATTTACAAATTTGATTTGTAAAGACCCCTGCGTTTTTTGGCATTAATGTTGAAATCGAGTGTATAATTTGTACGCTCGTGCTATTCTCGGGATGCTTCAAAGAATAGTTGCAGAGCGTTGTTTTGATGGAGAAGATGAAACAGAGATTCCAGATCGTGTAGCTGCAACTAAACGATCGGGTAGCTCTTGTTATGCGATCAAGTAGCTTTCGCTACACGATCATATGGCATTTGCTACAAGATCGCATAGCTAATGCTACACGATCGTGTAGAGTTTGCTACATGATCATGTGGCATTCGCTACAAGATTGCATGGTTGCTAACAAAGTGATCGCGCAGTCTTTCATACACGATCACATAGATGCTCTAAGCATGGTTGCTATCTACGCGATTGTGCAGTCTTTCATGCTCATCGTATAGTTGCTTGCTACGCAACCGCACAGTCTTTCATGCTCATCGCATAGTTTATTTGCTACACGATCAGCTGTAAGGTGGTTCATTGAAAGGCGGTTCAGTTTAGTAGTTCAAGGCCCACTTCACCTGTTTCGAACTGGTTGACTCAAATTTTTGTAATAGTTAACCTTTTGTTTTCTCCTTTTTAGAGATCCTATCTCGGTCCATCAACTGTTAGTGTAAATGTACATGGATGTATGTTTAAAATTGTATGTCATATAGTATGAAAACCCACCATAGGTTCTACATTTAATTTCATGCATCATTTATATTATAAGTGTTATAAATATGTATATGCATGATTTAATTTTATAGCATGCTCATGCATCATATAATACTATATGCTTGCATGCATAAATAACAAGGTCCTACATCATTTATATTATAATCGTTATAATATATAGTTTGAACGTATGCATGTGATGTATGTTATTTAATTTCATTACTTTGATATATATATATATAAGTGGTATGTATATGTAGTAATGAAATGAACATTGCATGATACATGACATCACTTTAGGTAATCTTATAAACATTATAATTTTATAAAGTATGTCAATCAATGTAATATAGGTTTTAATTTGTTTCATTTACTTTATAAGAGTTATAAATAAATGAAATTAGAAATTAAAATCAATAACCAAGAGTTGCGTACAAACTTAGGTAAAATCATTTTTTTAAATAGTTTAAAAATATTATTGAGATAGATCTAAGTTCACAAATTTCTAATGAGATTAGAAATTAGATTAATATTTTTTAATTGGTTTAATAGGATTAAATTAATTTAATTAAAAGATTAAATTGGTACCAAATATATCTATTAGGGACCTTTTGTCTAAGGCGGGTTCTGGCTAGGTTCGGGTACTTAAGCTGACGGAAACGGAACACCCCTACCTAGAAACCTACCTAGAAAGGTGAATTAGATATATTTACTACAAGCATGCAATTGTTGATTAACATTTGTTAAAGTGTTTAACGAATATTGATCAAAATTGTTTAACTTTCCAAAGTAAGTGTTACTTTTGGGCAAACTTAAACAATCACTTAGTAAAATTAGCCATATTTTTCCTAAGTAAATTAAAACCTAGGTTGTTAAAATACTTCGTGGGAGGAAAAGATGTATATGATACGTCATTTTTTCACTCACGTTTCACCCTTAATATTCACACCGTGAGACTCATGCTTGGCCATGAGGTGCCCTGGGAGCATCCCCATTCGGATGGTGTTTGCATGGGTCAATATCAAGGTGAATGGAGAGAGTATTTATAGTAAGTGGGAGAGGGATGTCTGTCAACATGTCCTACGGTCTCTTACATTGGTTTGCACTGCTTCTTGCACGACCTTGAGGCGCTCTGGGAGCGTTACCCTTCAGATGGTTTGTGTAGTTGGTCAATATCAAGGTGAACTCCAGAAATGAATAGGAACACTTTAGTTTTTTCCCCCAATCGATTTTTCCCTTGGGTTGGCTTATTGGGGCGAAACTCTAGGATCTAAAATCAAGGGTCACACTTATGGAAAATATTATTAAGCAAGTTAATGATTTTTAGACCAAATAAATGATGACTGATCGTTATAGGAATAAGAGTTATTCTGGTGTAATGATCAATTGAGAGTGTTTCAATTCAGTTAAGGGAGAAACTGACTACCTTTCAGTAGCTTTTGTCCTAAATCACTGAAGCGTCATTGCAAAATTAGATGTTAAATGGGGTTCATTTAGATTTTGCTAAAACTGGTTGGATTTTTTTTTATAAGAGTTATGCTAAAATCTAATGTAGAATGATATGTTTGTTTTTTTTTCAACAAATATGTCAAATAGCGATTTTCCGTTAGTTGTCTTTTCTAGTTTGACCGATTTTACTTGCACGACATGGAAAGAATCCATTAAAATGTTTTTCGTGGTAAACGACCTTGAAATTGTCATGAATGAGGATTGTCCTCAAGTCTCAACCCCTGATGCACCACAAAATGTTTGTACTGCATATGAGGTGTGGATGAAGGCTATTTCGAGGGCCCGAATTCACATTTTGGCAAGCATATCTGATGCGTTGGTCAAAAAGTTTGAGAACATGGTCATTGCACATGAGATCATGGAAGCAATGTGAGAATTGTTTGAACGTAAGTTTTCACGATTCAAACAAAACAGGATTGATGATAATGAAACCAGTAGTGCCAGATCCTAAGATAATCTCCAATCCATATTGAATATCAAGGGACTATCACAGAAAGAAATTGTTGCCAACTTTGATCAAGTTCATCGATGAGGATTGTCCTCTGAAATGAAACTCGGAGTTTATGATTTGGGTTCTGGAGCTGATCCCAATACTCTCTAGAAAAGGAAAAACTCCAAAGAAAATTAATATGATTTATTTGTCTTTGAGACGTGCTTAGTAAAGAATGATGTTTCTTCCTGGATAATTGATTCAGAAGCTACTAACCACGCATGTTCTTCCCATCAAAGATTTAGTTCCTGGAAAAAGTTGAAAGTTGGAGAGATGACTCTTAGAGTCGGCACTGGTGAGGTCGTTTCAGCTATTGCAGTAGACAGGCTTAAGTTATTTTTTAATAAGAAACGATATATGTTATTAGATGACATATATGTAGTTCCTTATATTAAAAGGAACCTAATTTCTGTTTCCTGTGTGATTGAACAAAATTATTCCATATCATTCTCTGAGAATAAAGTATTTATTTTTAAGAATGGAATGGAGTTAGATTTTGGTTCAATGGAAAATAATTTATATATACTAAAGTCGTTAGTCATAAAAGTTGTGCTCAATACTGAAATGTTCAAAACAGTAACAACTGTAAAAAGACTGAGAATTTCTCCTAAAGAAAATGCCAATATTTGGCATCTAAGGTTAAGTCGCATTAATCTCAAGAGGATTGAGAAGTTGGTAAAAAGTGGACTTCTAAATGGTTTAGAAGAAAACTCTTTACCAATATGTGAGTCATGCCTTGAAGGAAAAATGACCAAATGGCTTTTTACTGGAAAAGGTTATAGAGCCAAAGAAACCTTGGAACTTATATTTTCAGACCTCTGTGGTTCGATAAATGTAAGAGCACGAGGTGGGTATAAATATTTCATCTCTTTCATAGATGATTATTTTAGATTTGGGTATCTATACCTAATGCAATATAAGTTTGAAACTCTTAAAAAGTTCAAGGAGTACAAGACTGAAGTTGAAAACTTGTTAGGTAAAAAGATAAAAACACTACGATCTAATCATGACGCAGAGTATATGGACTTAAAATTCCAAAACTATATGATAGAACATGGAATCACATCCCAACTCTCAGCCCCAGGTACACCTCAACAAAATGGTGTATCAGAAAGGAGAAACAAAACCTTGTTGAACATGGTTCAGTCTGTGATGAGTTATGCTCATCTTCCTGACTCGTTTTGGGGATATCCAGTAAAGGTTGCAGTTTATATTTTGAACAACGTTCCCTCAAAGAGTGTTTCTGAAACACCTTTTGAGTTATGGAGAGGTTGTAAAGGTACTTTATGCCAATTCAAGATTTGAGGATGTCCAACCTGAAGGAAATCGAAACGATGATTTTCGTGAACAGCGGAAGCAAGACTATTCCAAATTACAATCATGAATCAACAATGTAAATCGACTTTAAACCAAACGATTATGCAAATATACAGAGAAATTACAGCATGAACATCAAAAGTACATAAGGAAAAACTGTACTAACCAAGGCAGAAGCGTTTCCATGCTCTGAAGCGCACTCTAATTGATCACAGCAACCACGAGCACCCGATCTACACGACCGCAACACCACACGAACACAGCACAAACTCTTCGCGCTCGTTCTAACCGATCTCCACGGTCACGAACTCCTCCACAACAACGAACGGCCTCTGGAAAACCTTGACGGTGTCGAGTTGAGTCTGACACCACCAACAAGGCGACCTTGGTATTCTCGGTGTGAGAATCCAGAGGGTGGGCTCTGTTCGGACTTGGTATGAGGCAGAGAATGGAGGAAAGAACGATTGCATACACGATTGGGCAAGTGGGAGAAGTCGGAGACCTATCGTATAGGTCGATGCCCAATCGTTTAGATAAAACTATGCAACCGACTAGCAAAAGCTATGCGATCGTTTAGCTCTATCGTCTAGCTCGGTCGATTCTACACGATCGTTTAACTTGGGCCATCGATCATCTAGCAAAGCTATGCGATCATTTAGCTAGCACCTGCACGATCATTTACCTAGCCCAGCCGTCGTTTAGTAAATCTGTATTTACTTGACGACTTTCATGAGTTTCTTTTCACCGGAGAGAAAACTCAAATTATTTTCAAACTTTTTTTTTTTGAAACCTTTGTAAAAAAACTCTTTTTCAAAATAGGAAACCGATTTCCTTTTAAACTCACGGTTACCATGATCAATAACCACCCACTACATTTGGTTATTTAAAAGCAAAAATATTAATTATCTAATAATTAATATTATTATAAATATAAATGATAACCAACTTATCATACTATATTTATAACCTATGGTTTTAATATTTCATCTCATGAAACATATAAACCATAGTTCTTTTCCTATCCCATAGTACTTAATGTAAATCTCATTTACATCAATCCTCCACTAGATGTATCTTATACATCATACTGATTATATCATAGATAATCCAAATACCTCTTGTCAATTTGAACATTTCAAATTAACACCAATAACTGATCCTTCAACAGAATCCAAGCTACTAAGAGGACCTCATAGACCTGTAGATCCGAAGCTCTAACGGTACGTGAATAACTGAGTAAACTCTTTAGTCACAGGATTCACCATCCTTAACTGCCAAACACTCCACTAAAGACCAACAGCTGAACTCTCCTCACTACAGATATATTATGTGTCCATCTTAACCAATCAGTAGTGCGACAACCCTTCACAGATTGCTCGTAAGTACAGTTGGGCCAATAACCGTTATGCCCCTGTAGTTACATCTGTCTCTTTAAGTACCACAGATCCCTCAAATGAACATAAATCATAGTTCTACTATGACTGAGTCTTCTCTTCCAAAGAGAAGCTGCGGACACTATGTTCAAGCCCCGGAATCAGCCCTTAAGGGAGCAATCTCTCTACTTATCCCTGCTTCGAGAAAGGAGTGAATTCCATATTGTGGATTGAGTTCCCAGCTCCCAGATAAGACAAGTCCCCAAAAAGGTAGGCATGTTGAGTTGGCAATCTGGCCACTCTCACCCATACTAATCAAAGGACCGCTCTCAAAGGCAGGAGTTCACAAAACACTCAGGATTGAGGTCATGTCACCTATGTTTGTTTAGGTGAGATTAAAGTCTCTAGTATCAACGGTGTTATATACAGAGTCTAGTCATCTCGTGGTTCAGATCCTATACAAACTATTTGTATAGGACACCTTCGCTCCACGTCTCCACATGAATGGTCTAGATCAACCATTTGTAGTAGTTTACAACACTTGCAAACCTCTACAAAGCGGGTCGTATTTGTAGTGTCGCCAGGATCAGTTATCCCACCTTAATCCTTATACTACAGACCGATTTAGGTTATCACTTAAGGCTTGATCCACTTGTATATCGCATATATATGCTTAAGTTCACATAAGATAATCAAGGAGATTTGTTTATTGGATATGAGTAAATGCCAGAATTAAATAACATTTATTTCATTCACTTAACAATGTGCATCTTTACAAAACAACGAGACTCCGAGAGAATTAGGACACCAATCCTAACAATCTCCCACTTGTCCTAATGACTCGGGAGACTAATGTACAATACAATATAAAAATGTACAATATACAATAAACTAGGGCATACCCCAGTATCATCTCCCACTTGCCCTAGACAAGATGTGCATTGTCCACGCAGACCAAACTCTCCAAAGGACCCTCGAACACTTTAGCCGTGAGGGCCTTTGTAAAGGATCGGTAATGTTGTCCTCCAATGCGATCTACTCGACTATCACATCACCGCGACGCACAATCTTCATGTTCAGGTGAAATTTTTGTTCTATGTTGCTTATCTCGACAATGCTCCGAGGCTCCTTCGAATTTGCCACAGCCCTGCTGTTATCACAATAAAGAGTGATAGATAAATCTATATTTGGAACGAACTTCCAAATTTGTAAGAAACTTCCTCAGCCAAACAGCCTATTTAGCTGCTTCACAAAGCCGCTACGTATTTGGCTCTATAGTGGAGTCTGCGATGCATCCTTGTTTGATGCTTGGCCAAACTACAACCCCTCCATTCAGAGTAAACATTGACCCCGATGTTGATTTGCGAGAATCTCGATCAGTCTAAAAGTCAAAGTCCGTGTATCCTGTAAGGATCGGATGCTTATCTCCATACATAAAAGATACTTGAGGATCGTCTTGACCGCCATCCAGTGATCAAATCCTGGATTGGATTGATACCGACTGACAATCCCTACTGCATAGAAAATGTCGGGTCTGGTACACAACATTGCATACATCAAGCTTCCTACAGCAGAAGCATAGGGAATCTGTCTCATCTTCTCAACCTCTTGAGGTGTCTTAGGACATTGATCCTTAGACAGAATGATTCCATGCCTGAAAGGTAACAAACCCCTCTTGTAATCCTGCATCTTGTACCTGATCAATATTTGATCAATGCATGCTGCTTGAGACAGGCTAACCGTTTATTCTTGCGATCCCAAATGATTTGGATCCCGAGAACATACTGTGCCTCACCCAAATCTTTCATTTGGAACTGGTTAGCTAGTCAACTCTTAATGTCAGTCAGATATCCTACATTATTCCCAATGAGTAGGATATCATCCACATACAGTACCAGGAAAGCTACTGAGCTGTTGATGATCTTCTTGTAAATACAAAGCTCATCAATGTTCTGGTCAAAGCCAAACGATTTGACAGCAGTGTCAAATCAGATGTTCCAAGATCGAGATGCTTGTTTCAGCCCATAAATGGTCTTATTAAGCTTGCAAACTCTTTTCTCTTGATCTGGAAATACGAACCATTCAGTTGAGTCATATAGATGGTTTCCTCAAGATTACCATTCAGAAAGGCAGTCTTGACGTCCATTTGCCATATTTCATAATCATAAAATGTGGCTACGGATAGGAGAATCCTGATAGACTTTAGCATGACAACAGGTGAGAAAGTTTCCTCATAGTCAACTCCTTCAACCTGGGTATAATCCTTTGCCACGAGTCTAGCCTTGAAGGTTTGCACCTTTCCATCTACACCTCTCTTTCGCTTATAGATTCATTTACACCCAATAGGTCTTATCCCATCGGTGGATCAACAAGCTCCCAGATGTTGTTGAAGTACATAGACTCTATTTCCTGGTTCATGGCCTTAACTCATTCATCTTTGCCAACATCCTCCATTGCTTTCTTAAAAGACAATGGATCCTAAACCTCATCATTCGTAATGACATTTTGGCCTTCAGTCAAACCCACGTAGTGATTTGGTGGGTCATAACCCTCCCACTACATCGAGGCAGTCTCAACTATTGAGCTGGTTGACTAGACATCCCGACCTCAACAACTCTTGTTGATTCATCGATCTATTCAACAACTCTTGTTGAACCCTTAGCAGTCTCAGTCTCACTTGAGATCTCACGTAAAATGAGCTTACTTCTTGGCTTATGATCCCTCATGTGATCTTCTTCTAAGAAGATAACATTAATGGAAACAAACACTTTGTTCTCATTCGGATCATAGAAGTATCCTCCTCTCATTTCCTTGGGATAGCCCATAAAGAGGCAAACCTTCGAACGCGATTCTAACTTCTTTGGGTTAGTCACTAGCACATGTGTCGGACAGCCCCAAATCCTGAAATGGCGTAAACTACCTTTATGGCCTCTCCATAACTCAATAGGTGTTTAGGATAGAACATGCAGTCTACACTGCATAACCCTAAAACGAGTCTGGAAGATGAGCATAACTCATCATAGACCAAACCATGTCCAACAATGTCCTATTTCTCCTTTATGATACACCATTTTGCTAAGGTTTACCTGGGGCCGAAAGTTGGGCCAAAATCCCATGTTCTATCATATAGTTCAGGAATTGGAGGTCCATATACTCTCCACCATGATCAGATCATAGTGTTTTTATCTTCTTACCTAACAAGTTTTCAACTTCTGCCTTATACTCATTGCACTTGTCAAGAGCTTCAGACTTACGTTGCTATAGGAAGAGATACCCAAACCTTGAATAATCAACTATGAAAGAGATGAAATATTCATACCCACCTCGAGCTCTAACATTCATCAAAACTACAGAGGTCTGAATGTACAAGCTCCAAGGCTTCCTTGGGTCTGTAACCTTTTCCAATAAAAGGTCATTTGGTCATCTTACCTTCAAGGCATGATTCACATACCGGCAAGAAGTTTTCTTCTAAACTCTTTAAAAGTCCACTTTTCATCAACTTCTCGATCCTATTGAGGTTGATGTAACCTAACCTTAGATGCCAAAGATGGGCGTTGTCCTTTTGAAAAACCTTTGGTCTTTTAGCTGTCGTTGTCGTACTGAACATTTCAGTGTTAAACAAGGCTTTTATGACTAACGACCTTAGTACATATAAGTTATTTTTCATTCCATTCTTGAAAATAAACACTTTATTCTCAGAAAAGGAGACGGTATAGCCTTGTTCAATGAGACAAGAAACCGAGATTAAGTTCCTCTTAATATGAGGAACTACAAAAATATTATCCAGTAACAGATAACGTTTCTAGTCAACAAATAACTTCAGTCTACCTACAACAATAGCTGAAACAACCTCACCATTACCGACTCAAAGAGTCATCTCTCCCTGTGGCAACGTTTGCCAGGAACTAAATCCTTGGTAAGAGAAACTGGCATGATTGGTAGCACCTGAACCTAGCATCCAGGCAGAATCATCATTCTTTACCAGACATGTATCCAAGACCAATAAATCATATTTACTGTCTTGTCTCCTCTTTTGGAGAGTAGTGGGATGGAGGTCGTTTGTCACGAAATTTGTTTCACACGATTCTTTCCACTATAATAAATTGGTCAGTTTTAAATACTTTAAACGGAAATATTAACGAGTTGCTAAAAAGAAAAACACATTGACCTACGTTAGGTTTTAAGCAAATACCCGTTGTAAAACAAAACAACATCCAATAAGGTTTTAGCAAAACTAACATGAACCCTATGTAACATCTAGTTTTGCAATGATGCTTCAAAGGTTTAGGACAAAAGCCACCGAAGAGAGGTCAGTTATCCCTCCTTTGAATTGAGAAGATCTCAACCAGTCATTAATGCCAGAACAACTCTTGTTTCTATAACGACAAGCCATCATTGATTTGGCCAAGAGATCATTAACTTACTTAACAATCTCCCGTAAGTGTGACCCGCCATTTTAAGCCCTAAAGGTCCGTCCCAAAAGGCCAATCTGAAGGGGGAAAAATTCGATTGGGACAAAACCTAAAGCGATCCTATCAATTTCTGGAGTTCACCTTGATATTGACCAACTGCACAAAACCAATCCGAAGGGGCTACATGACAGAGACCCTTGATATTGACCAACTGCACAAAACCAATCCGAAGGGGCTAATGTAAATCTCATTTACATCAATCTTCCACTAGATGTATCTTATACATCATACTGATTATATCATATATAATCCAAATACATCTTGTCAATTTGAACATTTCAAATCAACACCAAGAACTGGTCCTTCAATAGAATCCAAGCTACCAAGGGGACCTCATGGACTTGTAGATCCGAAGCTCTAATGGTACGTGAATAACTGACTAAACTCTTTAGTCACGGAATCCACCATCCGTTAACTGTCAGGCACTCCACTAAAGACCAACAGCTAAATTCTCCTCACTATAGATATATTATGTGTCCATCTTAACCAATCAACAGTGCAACAACCCTTCACAGATCGCTCGTAAGTACAGCTGGGTTAATAACCATTATGCCCCTGTAATTACATCTGTCTCCTTAAGTACCACTAATCCTCTAATGAACATAAATCATAGTCCTACTATGACTGAGTCTTCTCTTCCAAAGAAAGCTGCGGCCACTATGTTCAAGCCCCGAAATCAGCCCTTAAGGGACCAATCTCGCTACTTATCCGTGCTTCAGAAAATGAGTTCCCAGCTCTCATATCAGACAAGTCCCTAAAAAGGTAGGCATGTTGAGTTGGCAATCTGGCCACTCTCACCCATACTAATCAAAAGACCGCCCTCAAAGGCAGAAGTTCACAAAACACTCGGATTGAGGTCGTGTCACCTATGGTCATTTAGGTGAGATGCAAGTCTCTAGTATCAATTGCGTTATATACAGAGTCTAGTCATCTCGTGGTCCAGGTCTTATACAAGTTCTTTATATAGGACACTCCCGCTCCACGTCTCCACATGAATGGTTTGGATCAACAATCTGTAGTAGTTAACAACACTTGCAAACCTCTACAAAGTGGGTATATGCATAGTGTCACCAGGATTAGGTACCTTAATCCTTATACTACAAACCGATTTAGGTTATCACTTAAGGCATGATCCACTTGTATATCACATATACATGCTTAAGTTCACATAAGATAACCAAGGAGCTTTGTTTATTGGATATGAGTAAATGCCAGAATTAAATAACACTTATTTTATTCACTTAACAATGTGCATCTTTACAAAACAACGAGACTCCGGGAGAATTAGGACATCAATCCCAACACAACCCATGTGTTTATGGCAAACCCCAAAAAGTTGGAACTTCGTTCAAAAGTGTGCCTATTTGTAGGTTACCCCAAGGAAACGAGAGGTGGATACTTCTATGATCCAAGTGAGAATAAAGTGTTTGTATCGACAAATGCTACCTTCTTAGAAGAATACCACATGAGGGATCATAAACCATGGGGTAAACTTGTTTTAAGTGAGATTTCTAATGAGACTACTGAGACTTCAACAAGAGTTGTTGAACAGGTTGATAGATCAACAAGGGTTACTGATGTCAGTCCATCTAGTCATCGATCTCAAGAGTTGAGATTGCCTCGACATAGTGGGAGGGTTGTGAACCCACCTGTATGCTACATGGGTTTAACAGAAGCCCAAAACATCATATCTGATGTGGAAGGTTCATCTAGTCATCCTGTCTACTAGAAAATATGTACATAATATCTTTTGAATCTAATGAAATATTTGTTTTTTCAAGAGGTGTTCATATTTATTCTGCAAGAGTCGAAAATAATATGTACATATTAAAACCAAATAAAGCAAAGGTCGTTCTAAATATAGAGATGTTTAAAACGGTTGAGACTCAAAATAAAAGACGGAAAATTTCTCCTAATGCATATCTTTGACACCTCAGACTTAGTCACATTAATCTCAACAGGATTGAGAGACTGGTTAAAAATCGTCATCTAAGTCAATTAAAAGATAGTTCTTTACCTCCATGTGAATCATGTCTTGAGGAAAAAATGACAAAAAGATGTTTTTTCTAAAAAAGGTCTTCGTGCTAAAGAGCTTCTCGAACTTATACATTCAGACCTATGTGGTCGGATGAATGTAAAAGCATGAGAAGGCTATTAGTATTTTGTACATTTACTTAATAAGTCACAAGTTTGAAACTCTTAAAAAGTTCAAAGAATTTAAGACCGTGACAGAAAATTTTTTAAGTAAAAGATTTAAAATATTTCGATATGATCGATGTGATGAGTATATGGATTTACAATTCCATAACTATCTAGTAAATCATGAATTCAATCCCAGCTCACAGCACCTGGAACACCACAACAAAACGGTGTTGCAGAGAGGAAAAATTGAACTTTGTTAGACATGGTCCAATCAATGATGAGTTATGCTCAGTTACCTCAATCCTTTTGAGGGTATGCCGTACAAACTATAATATATATTATGAATGTTGTTCCTTAAAAAAGTGTTTCAGTAACACTGCATGAATTATGAAAATGACGTAAAACTAGTTTACATCATTTCCGTATCTAGGGTTGTCCAGCACATGTGTTGATACAAAATCCTAAGAAACTAGAAACACGTTCGAAGTTATGCCTCTTTCTAGGATACCCTAAAGAAAAAAAATGAGGACTATTCTATGATCCCCAAGAAGACAAAGTGTTTGTATCGACAAATGCTATATTCTTAGAAGAAGATCGTGTTAAAAATCATCAATTTCACAGTAAACTAATATTACAAGAAATGACCAAAGATGCTGTAGAAAAATTAATAAGAGTTGTTGATCAAGCTGGTCCATCAACAACTGTTGTTGCCCCGTCACGTTCTTCTTAAGAGTTGAGTATGCCTCGACGTAGTGGGAGGGTTATTCAGCAACCTGAACGCTATATGGGTTTAATAGAAACTTAAAATATCATACATGATGATGGTTTAGAAGATCCATTAACCTTTAAAAAGGCAATGGAAGATGTTGATAGGGGACATTGGATAAAGGCCATGGACGTTGAAATGGAGTCAATGTACTTCAATTTTGTTTGGGAACTTGTAGGTCAACCACATGGGGTCAAATCTATAGATTGCAAATGGATCTACAAAAGAAAACGAGACCAATATGGCAAGGTGCAAACCTACAAAGCCAGACTCGTGGTAAAAGGTTTTACCTAAAGAAAAGTTACGAAGAAACCTTCTCTTATGTTGCCATGATAAAATCTATAAGAATACTTCTATCCATTGCTACATATTATGACTATGAAATATGGCAAATGGATGTTAAAACAGGTTTTCTGAACAGTCATCTTGATGAAAGTATTTTTATGTCTCAATCAGAAGGATTCATCGAACAAGGACAGTAACAGAAAGTCTATAAACTTAAACGATCCAGTTATGGGTTAAAGCAAGCTTCAATATCCTGGAATATAAGATTTGATACTGCGATCAAATCTTATGGCTTTGAACAGAATGTTGATGAACCTTGTGTATACAAGAAAATAGTCAACAAGACTGTAGAATTCTTAGTACTTTATGTTGATGATATCTTGCTCATTGGAAATGAGACAAGCTTCCTTGCTGACGTAAAGAGATGGTTAGCAACACAGTTCCAAATGAAAGATTTAAGTGATGCTCAATATGTTCTAAGGATACAAATTTTTTGAAATCGAAAGAATAGAACCCTAGCACTACCTCAACTATCTTATATTGACAAGATGTTGTCAAGATATAATATGCAAAATTCCAAAAAAGGTACATTGCCTTTTAGACATGGAATTAATTAAAGGAATAGTGTCCTAAGACACCTCAAGATGTTAAGGAAATGAAAAGAATTCTGTATGCATTTGCAGTTGGGAGTTTGATGTACGCAATGTTATGTACACATCCTGACATATGCTTTGCAGTTGGAATCGTCGGCAGGTTTCAATCCAATCCAGGACACAGTCATTGGACTGCTGTCAAAAACATCCTCAAGTATCTAAGGAGAATGAGGGACTATATGTTTTTGTATGAACCTAAGGATTTTATCCTTACTGAATACACTGATTTTGATTTCCAGATTGACGTAGATTCAAGAAAATCTCTTTAAGATCAGTTTTCACTCTAAATGGAGGTGTTATAGTTTGGAGAAGCATTAAACAGAGTTGTATCGTTGACTCCACTATTGAAGCAGAATACATAGCTACATGTGAAGTCGCTAACGAAGTAGTATGGCTACGCAAATTCTTGGCTGACTTGAAAGTAATTTCAGATATGCTCCTACCCATCACACTATATTATGACAATAATGGTGTTGTTGCCAACTCAAGAGAACCAAGGAGTCATTAACGTGGAAAACATATTGAGAGAAAGAACCATCTCATCAGAGATAATAGTACACCGAGGAGACGTGATCGTTACGAAGATAGCCTCTGAAGACAACCTTGCTGATCCATTTACGAAAACCCTTTCGGCTAAATTGTTCGAGGGCCACCTGGTTGGACTAGGACTCCAAGCAACGTAATCTAGGGCAAGTGGGAGAATAGCTATGGTATTAGAGATGCCCTAGTTTATTGTATTTTTCCTCTATATTTCTCAACATTGTATTGTATATATTTATTCTCACTGAAGTTTTAGTCCAAGTGGGAGATTGTTGGGAATGTCCTAGAACTCTCAGTTCATAAATTTTGTGTTAAAACATTCTATTTATCAATAAAATATTATTGAGTATCTTATTCGATAAAATTGTTGATATTGCATTCTATTATGAAAATCCAATAAACATATCCATGACTATAGTATGAATACTTTAACTTTATGTAGTGACATAAGCAGGATCAAGTCAATAGTATATAGCTTAAATGGTTTATAAGTATATGGATGAAATTGGGTATCTCATCCTGGTAACACTATTGGATGCAGCCCATTTTGTATAAGTAATACAAATGACGTGATCCATGGATCATTCATATAGAACATATGAGTGGAAGCATCCTATGCAATGAGTTTGCATAAAGACTAGACCATGAAATAGTCACTTTTCTTTATAACGGCCGTTTACTGTTAAAACGAACTATTTCATGCTAAAGTAACCTAGGATAACTCGATCTTAATCCTGAGCTAGCTATGAACTCCTATTTATTCGGGATTGTACTTTTATCTGCATGGGTGAGAGTAGTCCAACAACACTGCTCAATAAGCCTTCCATTTTGAGGATAAGACCAAATAGATAGCTGGGGACATAACACTGCAAGATGGAATTCACTCCTACCCGATTTAGGGTTAGCATATAGGTTGTTCTCTTAAGTGCTGATTTCAGGTCTTGAACAATCGGGGCCTCGCCTTCTCATGATAGAGAGGGACATGATTCATAAGTGATATTATGAATCAATTGTTCATTAGAGGGTCAGTGGGGACTTAAGGAACAAGATGAATCGATAGGGGTAAAACGGTTATTTTGACCAGTTGTAAAAACGAACAACTTGTGAATAATCGACTTACTAACTATGGTTAACATGGACATAAATACATCTACAGTGAAAAGAGTGCAACTATGAAGCTATAGTGGTATGTCTCGATGGAGCTCATGATCTGTAGGTCCAATAGGTCCCTCTACTAGCTCATAAATAGGAATAATAAATTGAGTAATTGATTGGATGAATTTTGAATTTAGGGTTATGAATTTGAAATGTTCAAATCCAGTTCTAGGGTTTATCAATTGATTGTATTTGATGCAATTAAAACGTTTAATTTAATCGAAATTAGAACGAGTATGGAGAATCAATAAATATTTAAATTATGATTTAAATATTGATTTTGAATCAAATTGGTCGAATTGATATTTTATTAATTTATTAGTAAGATATTAAATTAATTAAATTAGTTTTATTTAAATTAATTATATAAAACTAAATTTTAATAAAAAAAATAGTTTTATTTAAATAAAAATTCAATTTTTTGAAATTGATTTTGAGTTAGTAGATTTTTTCCCAAAAATTGGAAAAATCTACTAAACTCACATATATGGTGAATTATCATCAAATTCCACCATAAACTCTTAAATCAACAACAAGTAGGAGTTGTTCTACATGCAGCCATATTCTATTGCATGATTTAAGGCTATATAATGAAGCTTCATCCATGGAAATAAGAAGAAGACTGATCTCTTTATCCTTACTGCTGTAAAACTGAAACCCTACTCCACCCTCACTAGTTTATCTTCAATTCAGCTTGATTAGAGTGTTTCCACCACACATTCCTTCTTGAGCATAGTTGAGAAAATCTGTTGGTGGTCTATCTGAAGAATCCAGCTCAAACTTGTGAAGATTCTGCTGAAAACATGAAGACAACTACAAAGGTACTGTCATGATCAAACCCTCTTTTGAAAACTTCATGAGTAGCATGTTTAAAACTCAAATTAAATGTAGTTTAAGTACTTATTGATTCTGAATTCTTCCATTGCATGTTATATTACTCCTTCAGTTAATAATAGAGACTTACATTTCACTAGGATGACCATAGGTGACATGACCTGAATCTTGAGTGAGTTGTGAACTCCTACTCATGAAGACAACCCTTTGATTTGTATGAGAGAGAGTGGCTATATTGTCAACTAAACAAGCCTACCATTTTGGGGATTCGTCTGACAAGGGAACTGGGAACACAGCTATATAAGACGAAATTGACTCCTTCCCCAATGCAGGGGCAAGTAAATACATTGCTCTCTTAAGGGTTGATTCCAGGTCTTGAACCACACCATCTCCTGGCCTGAGAGGGACTTGATCATAGTTGGACTATGACTTGTTCATTAGAGGGATCAATGTACTTAAGAAGTTAGATGTAACTATAGAGGAAAAATGGTATTTTGGCCCAGTTGTACTTACGAGCAATTTGTGAATGGTCATCGCATTGTTGATTGGTTATATCCAATGAACACAGAAATTTATTTATGGTACGAAGAGTGCAGCTACCGGTCTTTAGTGGAGTGATCGGCAGTTAACGGATGTTGGGTAATTTAATTAAAGAGTTTAATTAATTATCCGAGTACCGTTGGAGCTTCAATCTATAGGTCCATAAGGTTCCTTCTGTGGCTCAACAAGGAGTTAATCAAAGATTAATTTGAAGTGTTCAAATTAATTGAGGGAAATAATTATATATGTGATATAATTAATATAATGTATTTGACATATTATTATATGAGAGAAATTTGAATATGATTCAAATACTAATTATATGAATGAGATTCATGTAACTTATATTTAGATGAATTAAAAATTTGGATATAATCTAAATATCATTTATATAGATGAGATTCATATAAGTGGATTTAATATAAATGTGATTTATATTAAATGCCATGTATGGTTAAGAGAAAATAAAATCTATAGTTTATGTTGTATTTGATGCAATATAAACTATAGGCCATATATTTGATATAACATATAGTGTATATATAATAAAGTAGTTATTATATACATATATATTTTTTTATTTTATTAATTTAATTGAAGTTAATAAAAAGGGAAGGAGTTACAACTTCTTTTCCCCATTCTCTCAAGTTAATATACGTGGGATTCAAGTTGGTTGAAAATGATTCTACTTCCTCAATTCACTCTATGAGAAGAGTTATCTCTAAGAGAAAAGTTCTATGTAGAAACTTCTCTCTCCTCATCTTCATCTCCTTTCCCTCTTCCAAGGATTCAAGCAAAGCCCACAACTCTTGCTTGAATCTTTTATCCCAAGAGAATATAGAGGGTTCTCGAGTGGTGGTGTCTATTCTTGAAGAAGGAGATTCGCGTGGAGAAGGAGTTCTGTTGGTGGCTTGTACGGGGGAGTTCTTGAAGAAAGGGTTCTTTAAAGATAAGGGTTTCTGAAACCCTAAGTTTTTTTTTAAAGCATATTGTAATCATGTAAATGCATATCTTGTTGTTGTTTTACTGTAAAAATTTATATTCGATAAAAATGGAATTTAGGACGATCTTTGCTTCAGCTCAAAGGATCTTTTCTGAAAATTTCCTTCAACGTCCACCAGCCCTACAAAGACTACAATTTTAAAAGACAAAAAAGCTTTGAGCCCTCCAATCTTGCGTTATGTTCCTTTGTCGAGACATGGGAAGGGTGAGTCCCTGTTTATGGAATGCCCAAAGGGTTGAGGGTTGGTGATATCATAATCTCAATGGAGAATTTTGTTACAATACTTAAAAAGATAAAGAAACAAAACAATCCATAGACCAAAAGTAGACTTGACAAAGATAAATCTGCCTAAAAAATAGACGAATGACGGTTTTAACCTTAACAATTACAAACTGTTGGCAAAAGCAGGTTATGACTTTGCAACTCACACTAAGTTGAAGAGCTGGAGGATCTATGAGTGGCTTGATCTTTTTCCAACCTAAAATCAGCTTTTCCAGTAAGAGCATGTTGTACCTGTGTCGAGAAAAGGACTTGGATATAAGTCATTAGAGCCAGTTCATTTAACTATAAGGGGAAAGGAAAAGGTGGTCGACAACAATCATATAACTGCAGAAGAGGTTGATGATGCAAAAGAAAAAGAAAGCAATAACCGAAGAACCACAGCCTTCGAACGTATTAGACCGCCTATCGCACGTGCTTTAATCTTTGAAAGATTAAGCATGACGATAGAAAAGAAAGAAAGTCGGTGTCCAGTGCTCGACCTTTCAAAGGTTGACCGTGCCTTCAAAAGTAGAAGAGGTCATCTGTCAAATGCTAGGGGGAACATGACCATCAGCCTTCAAAAGATTAAGCATGGCTAGAAAGAAAAATGGGGGAGCGCCCCATGTGTCAATTATTGATCGTCTCAAACGTGAAGGTGTTAAGAGCCGCTCCGGAAAAAAAAATGGTTGAATGAGATAAAATGTGAAGGAGAGATTTACAACAATGTTCCTAATGTAACTATAAAGAAGAAGGAATCGATATCTCGCACATCAGTTTGGTGCCGCCTTAAGCATAAGGACACTGAAAGTCAATCAGGTGAGAAGTCATCTTGTGAAACAAAGGGTGATGGAGAAATTCGTGTACTGTTCCTTTGCGAATGTAAAGAAAGATCTTTGTTTCTCTCAATAGAAACAAAGGTTCGCTAAAGGTAAAAAGGCATGACGTTATCTTCACGAATCTTGAAAATGAAATCTTAAAACAGGAGGAAAATGAAACTTCGTGTCACCACATTTCCATCATCGAAGAGTCGGAAAATGAAATGTCTGAAGAAGATGTAGAGGATGCCCCATTAACACGTGAAGATGGTGTTCGATCCACTATGGATGAACTTAAAGAAGTGAAACTTAGTACAGTAGAGGAACCGCACCCAATTTTCATTAGTGCATCACTCTCTAGTGAGGAGAAGGGTGAATACATGAGTTTACTCACTAAGTACAGGGACATATTCATTTGGTCATACAAAGAGATGACGAGGCTTGATCCAAAAATAGTAGTCCATCATCTTGAGATCAAACAAGGGTATCGACTAGTTAAACAAGCTCAATGACGCTTTCAACTAAGGTTTATTCCCCAAATTGAAGCCGAAGTCAATAAGTTGATTGAAACAGAATTTATTCGTGAAGTCAAATACCCAATGTGGATAGCCAACATTGTTCCTATTTGAAAGAAGAATGGACAGCTTCGCTTCTGCATAAACTTTCGTGATCCAAGTAATGTATGCCCAAAAGACGATTTTCCTATTGCCTATCACAGAGATCATGGTTAATGCGACTATAAGGCATAAGACCTTATCTTTTATCGATGGGTTGTCTGGATATAACCAAATATGAATGGCTCTCGCATATGAGGAAATGACGGCTTTTCAGACTCCAAAGGGAATATACTGTTATAAGGTGATGCCCTTCGAGTTAAAGAATGTTGGTGCTACATACCAACGTGTTATACAAAAAGTGTTTGATGACATGTTGCACAAAAATGTCGAATGCTATGTTGACAATCTTATGGTCAAGTCAAAGAAAATACAAGATCATCTAATTCTTAAATGAGAAAATTTCAAATGGGATGAGGCATGTCAGAATGCTTTTAACAATATAAAGGAATATTTGCTTAATTCTTCTATCTTTGGTGTTGCTATAGCAGGTAAGCCATTGATTTTATACATCGACACGCAAGAAAGATCATTGGGAGCATTGTTAGAGCAGGAAAGGGAGAAAGGAAAGGAATGTGCTCTCTACTATCTAAGTAGAACATTAACTGGAGTTGAAATCTACTCTCCTGTCGAGAAAACGTGCCTTGCACTCTTCTTCGCCATAAGTAAGTTGAGAAACTATATGCAAGCCTTCACAGTTCGCCTAATTGCAAAAGCGGACTCCATCAAGTACATTCTATCTAGACCAATCATCCCTGGGTGTTTAGCCAAATGGGTGATTATGCTCCAACAATATGATTTTTTTTTTTTGTGTGTCACAGAAGGCGATTAAAGGACAGGCATTGGCAGACTTCTTAGCAGATCACCTAATTCCATCAGATTGGAAATTTTGCAAAGACTTACCCGATAATGAAGTTTTCTTCGTGAAAATCACAGAGCCTTGAACCATGTACTTTGATGGTGCAACACAAATGAATGGTGTGAGGCAGGCAAACATATGTTGCCCTATAACTTTATGATTGTCGAGTTATGCTCGAACAATATTGCTAAATATCAGGCCTTGATAATTGGCCTCCAAATGGTGTTAGAAATTTAAGTGTCGTACATAAATATCTATGTAAATCCAAAATTAGTAATCAATCAGCTCTTACTCCAGTATGATGTGAAGCATGAAGATTTAAAGCCTTACTTAACTTATGCTAGATAGTTTATGAAAAAGTTCAATAATGTGATGTTCATGTCTCGAGGTCAGAAAATAAGAAAACGAACGCCTTGGAAAACTTGGCTACTGCCCCCACGATTTTAGACGATGTAACTCTAAACATATCTCTTTGTCAAAAGTGTTCAGGTTGATGCCCTAAATCTTGTGGATCTTGTAGTTTGTAATTGTAATGTACAAACAATTTTATTTATTTAATAAAATATGAGATGTTTTATTCGACATTTAGTAACATTAACCTACAAATCAATAAACTAACATTCAAGATTATCTTCTGTAGTTTAAACATGTATGTAGGACATACAGGTGGATCATGTTTAAATGATAACCTAAATGGTCTGTAGTAGATGGATAAGGCTGGGTACCTTATCTTGGTGACACTACGAATACAACCCACATTGTAGATGTTACAATTGTTGTAAAGTGCTACAAATAATCTGATCCTGATCATTCATGTAGAGACATATGAGTGGGGGTGTTCTATACAAAGGGGTTTGTATAAGATCGAACAATGAAATGATTAGTCTCATTATATAACATCGTTGATAATAGAGACTTACATTTCACCAGGATAACCATAAGTGACATGACCTGAATCTTGAGTGAGTTGTGAAC
The DNA here is from genome assembly GCF_009727055.1 of Benincasa hispida. NCBI lineage: Eukaryota > Viridiplantae > Streptophyta > Magnoliopsida > Cucurbitales > Cucurbitaceae > Benincasa > Benincasa hispida. The sequence goes on along the minus strand of NC_052349.1, from coordinate 83,846,318 downwards.
TCCTGCCTATGAAGGCAGTCCTTTGATTTGTATGGATGAGAGTGGCTAGATCACCGACTAAAAAAGCTTACTATTTTGGGGATTCATCTTATTGGGGAGCTGAGAACATAGCTACACAAGACGGAATTCACTCCTTCCCTAATGTCGAAGTACGTAGATAAACTGCTCCCTTAAGAGCTGATTCCGGGGCTTGAACAATTAGTCATAATCCACCCTCTCTTGGCTCGATATGGGTTTGGTCATATTTGGACTATGACTAATTGTTCATTAGAGGGATCAGTGGTACTTAAAGAGTTAGGTGTAACTACAAGGGCAAAACAGTAATTTTGGTCTAACTGTACTTACAAGCAATTTGTGAAGAGTCGTTGCACTGTTCATTGGTTATATCCAATGGACACAGAAATATATCTGTAGTGCGAATTGTGCAGCTATCAATCTTAAAGGAACTGGCGAAGGTTCGCAGGGGAAGGGGATCGTCCCAATTTTTCAATTTTCACAAAACATCAGATTTACAAAAACAAAAATATGTGTCAAGAAAGAAATTTTTATAGCTTGCTCTCATAAAATAGGAAAAAGAGAATTAGGGATTAGAAAACCCTTACCTTTGAAGATCCGATCTTCAGTAAATCCCTCGAACCGAAAATCAAGAACAGAGACGAACCAATAGGGCACCACCAATTAAAGTCCTTTGTATTCTCTAGGATGATAATCCAAGAAGTTGTGAGATTTTGGTATTTTGGTGAGGAAAAAAAGTTTGAGATGAGAGGAGATGGGAAAATTTTGTGTGGGGAGATTTTCTGAACAAAACAAAAAAACTCATTGTTCTCTATCAAATCTTCTTTGTGAAGAAGATGAATAACCACTCACCCTACCACACATGTTCTCTCAGAGAGAATCAAGGGAGGGAAGTTATTTCCCTCCCATTAATTTAAAAATTAAATTAAATTAAAAACAATTTAATTTTAACAAAATTAATATATATTATATGTAATAACTAATTTATTATATATATATACATAACTATATATTATATTATATATGACATATAACATATAGTTTCTATATTGTATCAAATAAAATATGCCCTAAACTCTTCGAATTGTTTAATCATTTTATTTAATGCATTTTCAACTTCAGCCTTAAACTCTTTAAACTTTTCAAAAGCTTCAAACTTCTGTCTGCATTAAATAAACATACCCATATCTTGAATAATCATTAGTAAAAGTGATAAAATATTCAAAACCCCCTCTTGCCTTAACATTCATCGAACGATATTGGTCTGAATGTACAAGCTCTAAGGGTTCTTTGGCCCTATGACCTTTTCCAGTAAAAGATCTTTTAGTCATTTTGCCTTCAAGGCATGACTCATACACAGGTAAAGAGTTTTCTTCTAACTCGCTTAGAAGTCCATTCTTAACCAATCTCTCAATCCTATTGAGATTGATGTGTCCTAAACTTAGGTACCAAAGACGGACATTTTTTTAGGAGAAAATTTAAGTCTTTATTCCGAGTTACCGCAACATTTCAATGTTAAGGAAGGTTTTAGTTGCTAACGGTCTTAGCACATATAAATTATTTTCCAACTTAGTAGAACAAAAATTAATATCATTCTTGGAAAATAAACGCTTTGTTTACAGATAATTGTATATAGTAGTTTTGTTCTAATAAATACTTTATAGAAATTAAGTTCCTTTTCAAACCAGGAACAACAAATACATTTTCAAGTAAAATATATCTAGTCTATAAAGTTAGTCGGAGTCCTCCACTGCTACAACTAAGATGACGTGCCCAGTTCCAACACGCATCATCATCTCCCCAGCTTCCAGTTGCCGCCAGGAACTAATTCCCTGAAATGAAGAACAAATATTATTAGTGGCGTCTGAATTAATTATCCAGGTTGAATCATCATTTTCCATTAAACAAGTCTCCAATACAACTAAATCATATTTATCTTGCTTGGTCTTCTTCTTTTCTGCCAAGTATTTGGGACAATTTCTCTTCCAATGTCTCTCATGGTTGCAATGGAAATAGATTTCCTTTGCAACCTTGACCTTCTTCCCTTCTGGGCAGCACCTGGTGGGTTAGCTTTCCATTTTCCACCTTTCTTCTTCTTCCACTTTTTGGTGTCGGAAGAAGAAGGCACAAACTTAGTTACAGAGGTCGAACCTCTGTAGAACTTTTTAGAGGATGAGGTAACATTTGCCTCTCCTTTTTGTTCTTTGCTTTTCATCAAGAACTGAAAAGTCTGGAGCTCATTGAGCAAAGCGGTCAGGTTGTAGTCCATCATGTTCATAATAGCATTGCTACGAAATTGTAGGAAACTTTCAGGTAAAGATTCCAAGATGAAGCTAACTTGACTGGCTTCATTAATAACAGACTCATTCATCTTCGCCACGTTAAAGTGAACCATTATGTTGAGAACGTGTTCTCTAATAGATGCCCCTTCTTGCATGTGGGCATTGAAGATGTGTTTTAGAGCGTCGTGCCTGAGTTGTGTGAATGGTTGTCTGAGCATCCCCCATAGGGACTCCATGATCTCAAGGACAATGATCATGAACTCATGCTTCTTAGCCAAGATTTTAGAAAGGCTAGCCAAGATATACGCTCATGCCTTCTCATTTACCCGTGTCCATCGATCGTATGCTTCTCAAATATTTCGATCAACATTTGAAGCAGGAAGAACAATCCTCCATAAGGAAAAACCAGAGGTCATCGATAATTAAAATCGTGTTGATTGTGTTTTTCCATGTTGTATAGTTTTTGCCCGTAAATTTGTCGGCAGCGAGTAAATTTAAAGTCGCAGAAGTCATGATTAATAATTTGTCGAAACCATACAATTTATTATATTAGTAATCTATGCATTAATTTATTTGTAAAAACCAATCAAATTTAGCAAAATAAACTAATGCACCCTAAGTGATATCTATTTTGTAATGATGTTTCAGTGACTCAGGACAAAAGCCACGATAGGGTGATTAAGTGTCCCTTTACTGAAATGAGACTATCTCAATCAAACTTGATGTTTGTGATTATTTGGTTACTCACTAGGCTAGTAGCTCACTTGTTTTAAATGTTTTTCTCCTCCCAGGTAGTGGTCAATTCCCCAGGAGTTAACGATACAGTTGCTCTGTCACTTGAAGACTCCGGTTAAAGCTCAAGTTAAAGAGAAGTTTAGGTGTTTACTTATAAATGTTTGCACATATGTATGTTCATGTTAGAGACTAGTGTTAAGTGTTGGGACCCACAGAACTCTATTTTTATAATTATAAGGTAATTATGTTGTTGTTGAACCCCAGAGGTTGTAAAAGTTGTTTAAAGTTCTTAAAGCATAATAAATGTTAAGGTTGTATATCCAAGTTGTTCTAAGCAGGTTAAGGATGTCAGTTAGGTAGTAAGTACTACAAAGGGTTGGTAACTACTGTCATCACACTCTCTGTCATATTATGAGGATAATCTAGGAGGGGGTGTGATATAATACCTCTGATTTATCTCAAAATTAAATAGGGGCATAATCCGTAATTTTATCCCAAGCTAAAATTGAGTGAAGTTCAATTCTCATCTCACATTCTATTCCAATTTCAAGTCAAGCATCTTGGGTAGAAGTTCAACTTTACTCTAAGTTCAACTTTGAATTATCAATTATGTAGAACATAAATTCTAGTTAAATTCAAATCAAAATTTATGTTAAAAAAAAAATCAAAACTTTGACTTAATTTCATGTTTTGATAAGGTGACATGATTACAAAAGATATATGTGTCAAGGATATAAAATTTTGGTCAAGCTTATGTACCAAATTCATAATTTGATTAAATCGACGCTTTGAATAGAGTCAAATTCAAGAGTATACAACTTGTATTTTGATTCAAACTTTATCTTTTTCGAGATTCATCCACCCATACATGTGCATAAATATGGAAAATGGGCATTTGTTGAATGAGAAGTTTTGGACGAATTACAAATTGTCACGTTATTTTTCAAATTAATGATAAAATTTCAAATAATTGAACTTGGAGCTAATTAGAAGTAGACATGTGTCTCAAACTGAGGTTGAAGACATAAATGGGCAAATCTTAATCATGTCTCTTCGTCTTCACTGTTAGATTAAATTGATTATTTGGGTCCAATTAAATACTAATATTTGGGCTAAAGTCGAATTGAGCCCACGAATATGCTTAATTTGACCCAAATGTCAAATAAGGCCCAATTACAACTAATTGGGCCCAAGGGCCAGGTCCATTGACCAACTAGGCCCTAGCCCAAGCCCACAAAGCCCACCAAAGAAATCTATAAATAGAGAACTTCTCTTCATTTGTCAGTGTGAGTAATTCTACATTTTAGAGAGCCTAGAAATAATTCTCTACCTTCAGAAGACTCATACTCATAGACTTTTGAAGACTGAACCACTCCTTGAAGCTCAAATTCTAAAGGTACAAAAATTCTTTCAAGACTTCAACATAAAAAAACATCACATTCTGCTTCTCCAAGTCAAGCATACGCATTCAATTGAGAGAGAATCAAAGAATCAAGAACTAGAGATCGAACCACATCGTATCAAATCAACACAAACACAAGTTCAACTCCGCCAAACAAGTTTCTTGGAAACCTCATGCAAACATACAAATTTTATTTTTCATGCACTTATCATATATCACTAATTTATTTCTAGAAAGTTCAAATATATAGTGCTATATATATCAAATATACCTCCTTATCTCCTTCAAAGATTCTCGTTGATTCTTACTTTCATTTATGAGGGCAACAATTTTCGGATTTTTAAGTCATTGGAATGCAGTTTTTTTAATACATTTATCGAAATTGAGTTGCATATCTTGAATCTTCGAAATTAAGTACAAATGTATTTTTACCTATTAACATTTTACTTTTCTTTAAAATAAAAATTTTGAATAAATGACTCGAACCAACCCAACAGTTTGATTCATTATTTAATAATGGTTGTTTGTGTTGAAAAAATTCATAACTCAAGGTCCCGTTTGGTAATCATTTGGTAGATAGTTTTTAATTTTTGAAAATTAAGCCTATAAACACCTTTTCCACCTCTAAATTTCTTAGCTTTGTTATCTATCTTCTACTAATATTTTCAAAAATCAGACTAAATTTTGATTTTTTTTTATTTTTTTATTATTAAAGAAAAAGTAGTTTTTGTAAACTTGTCTTTATTTTTGAAATTTGATTAAGAATTCAACACTTGTACATAATAAAGATGAAAATTACTATAAGAAATTGAGAAGAAATAGATTTAACTTCAAAAAATCAAAAACCAAATAATATCAAATGAAATCCAAATAATTGAATTGGATTTAAAATATATCCCGATGAGATTCAACCAAACCCACAAGTTGAAAGTGGTCTGAATTGAAATAGTAGAAACTGGATGGGCCCTTTTACAATTTTGTATTGAGCCTTTGGGCCTTCTACTAGTTCTCTTCTACATGGGCTAACTGTATTAGAAGGACTGCAGCCCATTAATAATTTAAATCACATGATATTTTTTCATAGAAGAACACCTTTTTAGTCTTTTAAATATAGTTTCTATTTCATCATAGATTTCAAAATATTATATTTTTATCTCCAATATCTGTGTTTAGTTTTTATTTAGTTTTAATGTTTCAAAATGTTACATTTTTAACTTAAATTTCGAGCTTAGTTTCTAGTGAGTCCCTAGATTTCTAGATTTTATACTTTTATCTTTGATTGACTATTTGGTCAATGATGTTAATTTTTTACTTCTTAATTCAAAATTATTATGATGTGAACGGTGTAGTTATTTTTTAATAATGACTAAAAATTAATGAAAACTAATATAATTATAATTATTTTATATAAATTAATAGAAACTTGACATTGTGAACTAAAAGTGGACATTAGTAAAAACTCAATGGTAAAATTATAAAATCTAAAAATTTATGAACCAAATGAAACTAAACTCAACATTCAAGGGAAAAATGTAGTATTTTGAAACCTAGTAACTAAAAAGAAACAAAACTCAAAACTCAAGTGTAAGAGTGTAATATTTTGAAACCTTGGTACCAAATGAAAACATGTACAAAACTTATGGAACGAAAATATATTTTTATCTTTTTTCTAAAGAAAAATACCCACTTGGTCCCAAGGTTTTGAGAATAGTATTTTTTTTTTTTTATAGGTCTTAAAATGTCACAATTTTACCCCTGAGTTTTGTGTTTAATTTTTATTGGATCCTTAAATTTTACAATGTTATATTTTTACTTGTAGTTTTGAGTTTATTTTTCATTTGGTTCCTATAAATGCCAATATTTTATACTTTTTCCTGTTGAGGATTATTCACATACCTAACTTAGCGGCTCTATAATGCGATGTTATAAAAAAAAAAAAAAAATTTGATCATCTATGCCTCTAGAGGGTCATAAAATCGAGTTACAATTATCACATTTGTGACATAATATTAATTGATTAGTAAACCATATAAAATTTATAAAATTAAATGTATTAATTTGGGTTCACAGATCATCTCTAAATTACTTCTTATCCACACAAACAATGTTAGTTCATTGTTAAAAAAAATGTTTTGACTAAACCATAAAAACCAAATTCCTCAGATTAGAGGGATTGAATTGAAAATCACACAAAATCAATAACTAAACCAATCTAAACCCAATTTTATTTTTTTCTGGAAAAAAAAAACAATATAAATAATTTTTAAATAAATGAACCAAGAGAAACCACAAGCCATATTCTGCCATATAGTTGCATTTGAACTTGAGACACTCTATGTCTTTCTCTAAGTAGGTGATGATGAACAAATGATGGTTCAAAAAGGGTCAAAAGAGAATCTTTGATTGACTGTCCAAATTTTCCATATCTCCACAATTATTTTTTCCTTTTTCTGCCATAGAATCAATCTTCTCTGAGCCCAAACAGAGGGGTTTTTTTTTTTTTTTTTTTTTTTTTTCAAAGAAAAATATAACTAAAATTTCGTTTTATACTAATATAAAAACACATTGGAGTTGGGAGGGACTCAAGTCTTTAGACCTATGCTAAATTCGCTTATGATTTCGAACTATTCTTTTTTTAAATTCGATACCACTTTTTATTGAGATAAATTATATATGTGTGTTCACACATATATGTATGTATTTGCCCCCAAGTCTCTAGGGGCCCATTGAAATGTGATGGTCCATTATTGAAGAGGGCAAAAAGTTGTGCATTATTTGAGAAATATGAATGGAAGTTAGCTGGAGGCTGATTCCAATTAGGTCAATGCCCTACATTAATGGAGCTCGCCTTTTGTCTTCTTTGTCTCTGTGTTTTTTCTTCTTTCATCTTTGGATTCATATCTATTACCTCTCATTCTTCCATTCTTTTGGATGGATTTTTTCCTCCAACAAAGAAAGTGTTCACGTTAACAAAAAACCAAGTTATTGTAACGATTTATTTAGTTTATAATGACCGTTTCTAATCACTACGATAGGTATAATAACGATGTTACAACCGTCGGCAAAAAGACCATTGAAAGGTCAATTAACAATGGTTTTCAAAACAATTGAAATCAAAATGCAAACAACTACTATTTTCTCATCTATTGCAATATTTTTTTTTATATATAATGTTTCCGTCTATAACAATATTTTGTTTTTTTGCTTACACCAATAAATCATTCAATTTTTAGTAGCACTTTTATTGGTTTATAATGGCAAATATTTTAGTCTATAGCAACATTTTTGTAATTATTACAATATATGTTTCAGTCTATAACAACATTTTTTGTGGTCTATAAAAATGGTTTAAAGCTTCCTATTGCAACAATTTTTTGAAACGTTTTGCAACACTTTTACAATTTTTTAGCTTTATTCTATATCTAATATATTGCATTACTTTTTAAAAAATAATAAATAAATTAGATGATATAGCTGCTTAGTGATGTAAAATATATGTTTCTAAAAACGATAACTCCAAAGTGTATATATAATTATGAAAGTTTAAATACAAAAAAAAAAAAAAAAAAAACATTATAAATCAAAAAAATGTTGAAATGAGATATTTAATTTAAATCATGGTAAACATACTCTGCCTAAGCTCTTAGGAGCTTAAAAGCATCAAGAAAAATTGCCTAAGTTTAGGTGACTTTGCTAAAATTTAAATCGTGAGAAAGACAAGAAGGGGATTTGAATTTTATATTTTTATTCTATTTTAATTTATGATTAATTAATAGCATATTTATAGTATGAAAACATGAAATGTTGTTCTAGAAATTTTCTTCTTGTCACGAAATCCAAATACTATTATTAGATCAAATAATTTTTTTTAATGCATTTGAATCAGTGAATTTGTAAGCAAAGTAAATTATAGATCCAAATAAACTCTTAGTTATTTGTACTATAATCTCCACTTTAGAGAAAAAAAATCAGGTTAAAAACTAAAATTTTGATCATTTCTAAGAAGATCAAATCATTATTGCTCTAACTTGCATGATATACTTTGGAATGAGAGATGTTTCTCTTACTCATATTCACATTCTTCCTCTTTATTTCTAATGAATATAAAGTTATTTTTACATCACGACGCAATAAAAATTTAGGGTCCATTTGATAATATTTATGTTTGCTATTTTTTATCTTTCGTTGATCAATTTCTAAGTCATTGACTTATTTGATAGTCATTTTCTTTTGTTATTTCTAAATTTTAAGAAAAGATTCTAAGAAATTGGCTAAATTTGACCTTATTCGTTTTTCTATTTTTCTCTTAATATTTATATGATTATTTTTATAAACAAGGCAAGTCTAGGTTTGATTCCAACATGAAGGAATATGTAAATTTTTTATTCTTTCTATTATTTTATTTTATATATTATTTTAATCCTTATGGATGGATAAAATCCTAGTAAATAGTTCCTATAGGGACTATTTAGGAGAATTTATCAAACTATAGAAAATTAATTCTAATTATAAAACATAGGGACTACATTAAAACTTTCTCCAAATTATAGGCATCAAAACTAAAAGTTAACCTTTAATTTTTAGTAGACCCCATTAGAATTTGAAATATGTAGCTTTCATTTAATAAGAAATAAATTGTGTTCATTTAAACATGCATTTAACCTCATTTTAATATTTCACAACCAGATTTACAAATACAATATAGTAGAGATTGATCTAAATTGACATCATTTAAGACAAATGATTTGAGTGTCATATATCATTATAGACTAAATTTGGATAACGTTTAAAGGATAGGAACAACATTGTTGTTATTAATTTTGGATTGAAACTCAGTGTATTAGATAATATAAATTTTTTTGTTGAGACATATAACATATAAACTTTTGATAATTCTTATCCATACATTTTATATATTTTTATATCTAACTCTATTATATAAAACAAGGGAATAAAACAAAAAAAATGTATGAAAAAAATATAAGAAACGGAACACCTGAAATAGTTATTAGACAAAATTTTGTTTTTGTTTATTTTCTTCTAGAAAAAAATAAGAAACAAAATTAGTTACCAAATATATTTCTATTTCTAATTCTTAAAAAACAAAAAATAGAAAATAGAAAATATGAAACATGAGGATTATAAAAAAAAAATCTAAGTTACCTGATTTCAACCTCAGATCCCAACGATTTTACGAAAATGGTAATGAAGTAAAAAAGTACTCAGAATTAAGGAATTAAGGTTTAAATACTATTAAGTTTTGTAATTTTGATTTCAATTCATTCTGGTCTTTATACTTTAAAATGTTTATTTTGAATTCTATACTTTAATTATAGTTCATTTTGATCATTCATATATATTTATAATATTAATTTTTGGTCCCTATATTTTTTTAATGTAAATTTTCTAAATTACATGAATCAAAATGAACATTTTAAAAATATTGTGACCAATTATTAAAAGTACAAGAACAAAAGTATAGTATTTAAACCCAAGATGAAAAGCGATTTAGTGGTTTTTGTTCTTTAAAACAAAAGCCATGAAAAAATAAAAGTATTCAAAAATTTAAATTGTAATTGTGGTTCATTTGATTTGGAAAAAGTTTATAATTAAAATTTAATTCCTATGATTTAATAAAACTCTCATAAATAGTCTCTATACTATATATGAGAATTTTATTAAATCAGTTAAACTATTTAGGAGTGGTTTTATCTAACAAAAAGGATTTATAAATTCTAAATTAAATTTATATAAGAATTAAATTTTAATTTTTTTTCAAACCATAAAGTCCATATATATAATTAAACCTTTTTAAAAAAATGTATGTGCTGTGTACCATGTTTAAGTTGGCTAAGTTGATCATTTAATTGGGACATACAATTTTTATAAAACCCAACTAACCAAATGAACCCAAGATTTAATTTATTTGAACACTAATAACTTATAACTCACTTCACTAACCTATAAGTTCTTTAAAATAATTTTTATTACAATCTTTTTTCCTCTATCCACATCCACAATACATACATGCCACCCTTATGATATTTTAATTTGTTTATGATTGGCTACGTTTAGGCTACGTTTATGAAAGGTGTATTGCAATAAATGAAAGATAATTTGGAAAGTGAGATCTTTTTTTTTTTTTTTTTTTTACATTTTCTAGTGTTTTTGGCGTTCCACATTCGTACTAGAGGGCCCCGGTTAAAAATCCTTAATCGAATAATGAAATCTGAATGACGAGCATGATGTGATCAATTAAATTGCATCCGAAAGTTACGTCGTATCGTTACCATTATAGTTATTGTTATTGTTTTAGAAAGAAAAAAAAAACTATGAATGTTGACACATTAACTATTACCGTTACGATTTGGCTCTCAAATATAAAGGTAATCATAATGTAACAGTAAATTTGACAAAATTCTTGATTTTACGTAAATGCAATAAAAAATGATCTAATTACAATTGTGATTGAGACTCGTTACGATCGATCTGTCAATGAAATTCGATTACGATTACAACAATTTTTATTACGAATTGATAAATGTGACCTTAATGTCTATTGAAACAAAAAGTGTTGTGTTACCTTTGGATTATTATTAAAGAAAGTCAAATAGAGACATCATCAATAAATGGTTCAAACACATATTGTATAACAAATATTGAATTATGTAATAATATATTATCAAGATATTTTAAAAGGAGGAAACAATGACAAATCTACATCTTGATAGTAAAGATAAGAGGAAATTGAATTTTTTTTAGGGATGTAGGGTACAAAAAATGGAAAATGACTTTTGATTGGTTTCACATGCCAAATTAGATCCTCACCTACTTGTTTCATTTCAATAGAAACCTTTGAGCAAAACCCTTATCTTATCTTCTTCTTCTTATTTTTTAGTTTATTTTCCATTTTAGGGTTTAATTAATTAAAATGTTCCCCACCTTTTCTAATAATAATAATAATAATTAAGCTCCATATGCTTCTCTATTGTGGTTGGCCAAACTCAAAATGGACCACAAAAGAAGGAATCTATACCTATCCTTCAATGCCAAATGACAACTGTTAGAAGAGGTACAACAACTTAATCATTGAGCATGGTGTGTGATGGCTTTGACCTCTATTTATTGTGATTTTTAAATCTTATTTTTCATTTATCTTTTTTTTTTTATGCATATTTTCTTCTAGATTATAAGTTTTATTTTAATTTATAAGACTCTGGATAATAATTTTGTTTTTATATTATTCTAAAATATTTACCTACTCACATAACTCTTATCAACCACGAATATTTTTTTTACAATTTAAAAGGAAAAATGCAAAAGACGAGAGAAAATGCTTAAAAAATGTTTTTGCATATATTATATTTGTTAAAATAATTACAAATACTTCATCTCCAAAAACACTAGTCATAGGAATCTAATTGAATTTTTACAATATTAAAATATCATTTTGATCCCCTATTTTAGAGTTTGTTTAATCTTAGTCACTGTATACGTAAATGTTTAATTTTAGTCTTTGTACTTTCCATAAATCTTAAATTTAGTCTCTCAAAATTAACTTTTATCGAAATTGGTTAAATGACGATGATGATGATTTTATGCCAAAAATATATAATGTGAATATGTTTTCAAAATCTACAGTGAAAATGTTAATTAATAAAAAAAATATTTAATGAATCAACAACAAATTAGTAGTACAATAGAGACACTATTTAAGATGTTTTTTTGAAGAAAAAAAATTAAGATTTTTTAAAATAGTGGACTTAAATATTTAAGATGTTTCATGTGTTTTGAAATAGTGGACTTAAATATTTAATCTACAATACACTATTTAAGATGTTTCATGTGTTTTGAAACATGTCTTATATTATATTAGTAACTTGTTTCTGCAACATGTTTCATGTCGTGTAGACTATGCCTAGAGATTTTTTTTCCTATATGCGAGATTTTTTTCTCCCTATATGTTGATATACGTAGTTCAGGCATGTTGGTTTCCTATCCTCGACAACATATCATGAATAATGTCAAGGATAGTGTTGCATGACAGGCAAAAGTTTTGCATAATATTTTTTTACTTATCTCTCAAAGTGTATTGTAGATTTGGTGGTCTACTTTCCTATTCCCGTTGAGAATATTTCTTCATTCCTTGAAAATCTTCTCAAAAATGAGTATTAATATTGTGGTCTTATTTATTTTTTAGGGTTAACCACTTTAAATTAAAGTATATATGTGTTGAGTTTTTCTTAGAACATTCAAACATATTCTTATGTACTGATAGGAAATCTTGTGTTCCTCGTTATTGATAGAGGTGATCATAAAACTCGATGACCTAATGACTCAATCAATCAAATCCAACTCGTATGGTTTGGATTGGTTTGGATTATTAATTCATTTGAGTTGGATTGGATTCAAATAAATGAAAATTTTATAGAATGGGTTCATAGGTTCACCTAAACCAACGTGAACTTATTATTAATTTTAAAATACGTACATACTTGTGTGTGTATATATATGTGTGTGTGTGGGGTATGATTATATATACATATATTTATTTTAGTCGTATTTAATTTTATGGTTCTTTTGGATAATTTGTTCTCCAACACCTCCTAGAAATAACTTTACAATACTATGTAAAGAAAATACTCATAAAATAAATTGAAATTAAAATTGAATTGTTAATCTTAATTTAATATGTGAAAATAATTAATTAAATTTTTTACATTTTAACATTTTACTTAATTATTTTTAGAACAAAAATTTTAATCAATAACTCAAGTAACCCAACTAATCCAACTCAAATGTTTAGTGGTTGGGTTGAGTAAAGTTCATTATTTAATAAGGGTTAAACTTACAACCCAAACAAGTGGATTGAGTCTAAAAAGTTCTTCAACCCATCCCAATCCAACCCACGAACATCCCTAGTTATTGAGGGTGTTGCATGTACTTGTTTAGATTAGATTGTTTGCTTATGAGGATTGTAAGTCGTTTTGAGTAAAGTTGAGCGGAGCTCACACTTAAGAGGAGTCGGAATACGTTGTATTGAAGGGATCTCATACAGGGCTTGGGATAAGTTTTATTGTGGAAGCGAGGGAAACATTGATTTTTGTATTCTATATTAGATCTACTAATTTTTCAAGTTGAACCCATGTTTATTGCTTATAAATGATCAAAATGGTTGATTTTTAATAGCTCAAAGATTAAAAGTTTAAAGATCAAAATTAAATAAACTTGAAAATTTTTTGTCAAAGTTATATCGAGTAAATCATTAATAATATAAGTTAGGAGCAACATTTTCATTAGTAATAAATCTTTCGATCGAAATTAAAATTAAAAAAAAAAAAAAAAAAAACCGTAAAAGCTCATATCTAAAGTAAACAATATCATACGATTATAAGCAAAGAAAAAGATTAATTGTTCATTAAAAAACCTAAAACATTAATACCACATGTGAGAGTAAATCTTTGAACCCTATAAATAACAGTAGAATATAAGGATTCAAACTTGTGACATCTTGCTATCGAGAACCTCAATAGAGTTAGGTTGAGATTGAAGTAGGGAGATTAAAGAGGGGTAAAATGTGAGGGGAAAGGGCGTGTTGCCTTGCCCATGCCCTACATGAGTTGGGGAATGTGAAAAGTGTGTAAAAAATTGTAGAAATAGAGAGCACAAAGCACAGAGATTTGATTCCAATCAGTGCCACTAGAAATGGGAACACAACCAATTTCCCAAACATTGCCCTTTGTACTTATTAGCTAAACTATACCAATACCTACAATCCCTTCACATTCAACAAACACCAACCTAATTTCATACTAAATTACAAATTTTCACACCCCCCAATTCCTCTACTCTCAATAAGTTCCAAAATTTCCCCCTTTTTTCCCTGAATAGCTTGGATTTTTTTATTATTATTATTTATTAGTTGGAATATATGTTATCCATTGTTTTTGTTTTATTTCATTAAATATTTGAGTCCAATAATTGGGATTATTCTATCTTAAGTTTAGTTTATTTAGATTTTGGTTGTAAATATACATGGTTTTACAATTCTCTTTGGTTTGTCATAACATGACATTATGGGCTTAGACACAAAATAACATAATAAGTGTTTGATACTTATTCTTTTTATAATTATGAGCTTAGACACAAATTAGCTTTTTTATTCTTGGATAATTAAGTGTTTGATATGTTATACATTTTATAATTCAATAACATATTAAATAGAAAGTCTTAGACACAAAATTTTGATTTTTTTTAAGTTGAAAGACATATTAACATATGCCTAAAAAGGGGGCCAAACTTGTGTTTAGGAAGATTATTAAAATCTAAGAACTACCATTAACTTTAATAAAAACATTTTAAAGTCAAATGTAATATTTATTAGAGGAAAAAATCAATCTATACCTTGAACATTAGATTATATCAGTTAAATCTTGCCAACAAGCGTATAAGACATAAAATTTGACTTATCCATCCCTAAATTATTGTACTAAAAAAACATCTAACTTAATCTTAAACTTTAAACATAGAATCTAAATAACTCACTTATAAAAATTTGATCAAAATAGGTTAAAATACCAATTTGGTTCCTATACTTCAATGTTTGTTCAATGTTAGTTCATATACTTTTAATTATCAAATTTTTATCACTGTATTTTCAATAAATCTTAAATCTAATTTTCACTACTATTTTATTGTTGATTTTTAAAACAGATTTATATTGTTAATTAGCATTTTTACTATAAATTTAATTATTTTATCAATTCGAATAAAAATAACTTTGAGGATTCAACTTAAAATTTATTAAAAGTACAGAATTAAAATTTAACAAACAACCTAAACTAAAATAGTATTCTAACCTAAAAAAAATTTAGAATTTTAATTCTTGTAATTATTACTTTGATATTTTAAAGATACCAGATTTAGGGGTGGATGTTTAAAGAAAAAAAAAAAGGAAAAAAGAATTGAAAAAAGAAATTTAGGGTGCAGGGTTTTTTTTTTTTTTTCCTTTTCTTTCTTTCTAATTATTATTATTATAATGAAGATAATTGTACAAAATTGAGGGTCGTTTTCCAAGAAATCGGTGCGTTTCCTTAATTTAAATAGGAAAAGAAAACAAAAGATGACGCCTTGGACATTGGTGTCATCAATTTTAAATTTTAATGCACGCCGATGTCGTTGAATAATATAATTCAGTATTTATTTGATTATTTAAAAATTATACAAATAAATAAAATATGCGTGACGACTTGTCGGCTTTCTGAGACTTCGGCGTCCCACAAATTTTGGTTTAATCAGTTCTACAGATTTTCGACGTTGATTTGATTATAAAATTGTTGGCCTTTATATATTAAAGTTACAGATCAAAGTAAGAACAAGCCAATAAAGAAAAAGAAAGAATCCGGATGATTTTGGTAATTTCATAAGAAAATGACATAAACTAAAAATCAAAATACATTTGTTTTAAAACTAAGGTCAAATTTCTTTTTAGCCTCCCATTTTCAGCCATCCACATCGTATTCTCAATTACATGTCCTTTTATAATTTAAATACCTCTAAAACTAGTTTTTAATCTCTTCAGGATCTATTTGTTTTTTTAAACATAATTTTGAATAATATTAGGATTAAAAACTAATTAATAATAATTTATATTTAAATTAATATTTAATGAGTAATTCTAATTAGTTTTATAGTTTATAAATATATCATCAATACATTTCGAATCATCATTTAATTGGAATACAATTTCTGAAATACTACCAAATACATATATGAAAATATAAAATATAAATATATTTTTATTAAATCACTCGTTTTTCAAATTTATATTTTTAAGATTATCTATCAAGTAGGTCCACATATTTCCAGTGTTGTAGAGGAACCTATGTTAATATATTTACATTTTTTAGTTCATCAGATGTAGTATATGTATATGCAGTGATTTTAACATTTAAATTAAATGTACCACGCGTTAATTATGGTAAGGTGTTTAAATAAAGTCACATATGATAGGTTTTTAGACATATTTAAGTTATTGTCTAATGATTAATTTAAAAAAAAAAAAAAAAAAATAGCCCCAGTGATGACTAAAATCATATTATATGGTGTTTAAATTATAAATAAAATATTTAAAGGTCGTTGCGACTAAAATATTGTAGATAAATTGTCGATTTTGATTTAAAAAGCTTTTTCCAATTCAAAAGTAACCTCATTTTTTAAATCTTTTTTTTTTTAACTTCTTTTCTATCTTTTCAAACTTTAAGTGAGAGACCTACCACGTGAAAATGTCATTTTCTCCCTCCATTTAAATCAATCTATTCATCTTCCCGTAGAAGTTAGGGCTTTTCTATTTTTCTTCTTCTCGTTGAGTTCAATTTATTCATTTTCCCGTAAAAACTTCAATTATTGTTGGACTCTCTTCTCGCAAAGAAGACCTATCTTTTGTGATCATTGTATGTATTTCAGTTCCCCTTCACCCGATTCAAATTTTGACAAAAGACACACAAGTACCTTTTCCATTTTCTTTATTTCTAAATGATTAATCGATTGTATTATTTATAGGGGGAGTCTGTGTGATTTTTTGTAGGAATGTGTAATGAAAAACTCAAAACTCTTTTTCTTTCTTTGAACTTTAACGAATTTAAAATAATTTCACGAGACAAATATCTCGTGAAGTTGTTACGAAAATTTATCTCGTGAAAGTACTCTCAACAGTGGAAAGTTTGTAAAATAGCTTAAAAGCTCTTTGTCGTTTGTCTTGTAATGTTGTAAGTTTGTCCCGTGAAGTTAATTCACGAACAAAAGACAGATGGACTCGACTTTACGAGAGACAGAAGTCAATCTTTTGTCTCATAATGTTGAGTTCACTTTCGTCTTTTGTCTCGTTGTTTCGTGAAGTAGCTTCAGAAGACAAACTCGTAACTTTACTAGACAAATGACAGACTATCTCGTTTGTCTCGTAATAATGTTGTAAGTTTGTTTTTAGGAGTTAACTATCACGAGACCCCCCACCCCCCCTCCCCCCCCCCCCAAAAAAAAAAAAAAAAACAAAAAAAATTACTTACAAACTCAACTTTACGAAACAAACGACTAATTTTTTACATAAACAAATAAAATACTACTTTTCGACATACTTGTCTCTTTTAGAACTCTAAAAAAAGAAAGTAATTGTTCATCCGAACTTGGGACCCTCTGAAAATATTCCTCCGAAGTTGGGATCCTCATGTAAAGTATATCTATCTTGAAAACAAAACGTGAAACTGAAGATTGAATTTACTATTTTAATATATGTGAGTTAGGTAAATTAGATGATTTCATATTCAAGATAATTAAATAATAATTTATTGAGAGACAAATGATAATTTCACGTGGAGGATCTCTCTACTTAACGATTGAAAAAATAGAAAAAAAAATATTACAAGAGTAGATTTTAAAAATGAGATTACTTTTGAATTGAAATTTTTTTTGGAACAAATTGGTAATTTCTCAATGTTGTACTAAAAGATTTAGAGAGACAAAGGAAATAAATTAGTAAATATAAAAATTCTAAAACAAAACAGAAGGTTTATATGTGTTTTGTCAGCTTGTTTTATTCGTTTTCTTTTTTCTTGGACAACCTGCCTTTATTTTGTTCCATTTCCCTATTCTCTCATTCAATCTCAACGCAAATTATTACAATTTGGTAGTTGAATCCTATCATATGATCAATATTGCGAAAGACAAAATTGTTTTGTTCCATTTTAGCTTTTGAAAATCATACCGTCTCCGACTTTTAATATTTTGTAATTCAATTCAAATTTTGATAACTAAAAAACATAATTTTGTAAAGACTTGTTTTTTATTTCAAAATTTGGCTAAAAAATTAACTATTGTAATTAATAAAGATACAAACCATTATAAAAAAAATGTATATATATATATATATATGCTTAATTTTGTAAACAAATAAAATTTAAAAGAGTTGTTTTTAAATATAGAAAAATGTATCAAAATATTTACAAATATAACAAAATTTTATGATCTATTTGCGATAGACTAATATGTGTCATGATAGACATAGATAGTAGTCTATCACGATTCCCGCTCTATCGCAAATAAACTGTGATATTTTACTGTTATTTATAAATATTTTAAGTAATTTTGTGATTTAAAATAATTTATCTTTTTTAATTCTCTAAATTCAATGATTTATCATTTTCTGATGTGTTTTCTTTTTTAACCGATTCTCTGTCACCAAATGAGGAAGCCATACTTTTCTTTTTTGAAAGTGGAAAATCCCTAATTAAATGATAGCATTTAGTAGCTTGGCTATCAACTTTATAAAGAGGATCTTTTTATAAACAAATTGAGGAATATTCATTTTGCACATTAAAGAAGATTTGTTGCTTCATTTTCAGCCGTTTTATTATAATCCAATTTGAACTTCTAAGTTGAAAATAATTTTCTTACAACATAAAGTCCTCCGCGTGGAATTAGTTTCTTGTATACTTTTATAAATTCTAAAATCCTTTTTAATTACCACATAAATTAGCTTGACACTATTATTAAAACATACACGTGATCTAAGTATGGAAGTAAATCAAAATCTATCCGTTTAGTAACCATTTCGTTTTTAAGTTTTTGTTTTTGAAAATTAAACCTATAGACATTACTTCCGCCTCCAAATTTATTCATGTGATATCTAATTTTTATCAATAGTTTAAAAAACCAAACCAAATTTTCAAAACTAAAAAAGGTAGCTTTCAAAAATTTGTTTTTGTTTTTTTTTTAAATTTGGCTGAAAATTCTACAATTATATTTAATAAATATGCCAATTATTGTAAGAAATTGAAAGAATATATATTTAATGTTAAAAAATTAAAAACAAAAAATAAAATGGTTACCAAATTAGACCTTAACAATTAAATAGGTTGATTCTAACCTATTAGAAAATTTAGTTTGAGTTCTTACTCGACCACTCAATACGAATATAACTCCACTCATGAAAAACAGGAAAACTTGAGCAATATTGTATATTGGAGATATATCACCATAATCTTAAAATTATAGGTGGGAAAAGTTCAATTTACAGTTATACTCCTAAATTTTGTTTAACCTAATATCAATTTAAATTAGAACTAATAATTATATTGACTTAAATCTTAAACTTTGGCAAATATATTAAATAACCATTTCCTTCAAACTTAAACAATGTTTACACCAAGGGAAAAAGTAATAAATGCATGATAATTTGAAAAAGTTGGCCCAATAAATTACATTTGTTGTTGTTAACCTTGTGTTCTATACTTGTATCGACATGCAAGGCTCACTACCCCATCTGTAATTAAAAAAGGAAAATACTTGGATGCATCCGGGGTCGAACCTATCTATGTCTATCTGTGTGCATCCCACCAAATTGTCCAATCATAATTTGACATGTGATTAATTTTTCTTATTTATTTTATGAAATATCTTAATGATTTGTTAGGTGAGTAATAAGAGTGAGATGCATGATGATGGGACTATCAATGATGTACCCAAGTATAACCCATTAAAAAATGCAAATCGATTAACGAGCGAAGGGTGATTGATCTGTTTGCATTTTAGAACTACGTTATGGTTACCATTAGTATATCGTTACAGTATGAAAGATTAATTGTAATGGGCCAAAAAAACGTAATTGAGTTTAATCGATAAAACTATAAGTCTCACACAATGTTTATCAAAACAAAATGTAATAAATGATGTAAATTAATACACTTGCAAAAGTTTAAAGTTTAAATCAATAAAATTATCAGTTCATAGTTTAAATTTATACAACCTCAAAGGGTAGAAAAGTAAATTGATATTTTTCATTTGTAAGTCAGATCAATTGACTGGTTTCAATTGAACATGTCACACCACTTTATCTAAAGTCATGTCCCAAAACCAAAATCACTTCAATATGCTCATTTTAAATAGTTGCTTTTAAATATAGAAAAATGAGTCAACTCATTTATAAATATAGTAAAATGTTAATGTCTATCAGCTATAGAGAATGATAGACACTGATAAACACCTATCAATGTCAGAATGACATACTATATTTATAAGTACTTTCAGCAGTTTTGCTATTTAAAACAATTATCTTATTATAAATGTGAAAATGCGATTTAATTTTAGTACACACGAAAATGATGCATAAATCTAAGGTCTCTTATACTAAGTAAATTTAGTTTCACTAAAACTATAAATCTTACTCAAACGGCAAAGTGGGAAACTGAGCAGACCTCTTAGAACAAAAGTCAAGCCAATACTATTGTATCGTTTACTTTTGCTGCTAAAATTATAGATCCACACTGTCTTAAAAATTTAATATATGCCTAGTATTTCTATATGAGCCGATGAGGTGTGAAATCAATATTGTCCATTAGAATAAAAATACATTATAAATCCACCGAATTTTTTTGAAAAAATAAAGGGAAAAAAAATACTTTTTTGATCCATGAGTTTTGAGAAATAGGTGCGTCTAGTCTCTCATGTTTAAAACTAGCCAATTTAGTCCCTAAATTTTCAAAAATAGGTTTAAAAAGTCTATCTACAAATTTTTTTTTATTAAATTTGAATTAAAAAAATGACTAGATGAGTTAGAAAAAAAATCATTTTTTAATATTTCTCTTATCTCTCTTATTTTCCTCTCCCTTCTCTTCGTCCTCTCATCTCTCTTCTCTCTTATTCTCTCCCTTTTTCTCGATTGCTAAATTTCAAAAAAAATGAAAATAAAAAAATAAAATAAAAACGAAGCCTTTAACTCTCATATCCTCTAACCTAAATTTGAAAAAAAATATGACCAGCAGCAACAACGGTTGTAATAATGGTGTATAGAAATGACGAACATGAGGATGATGATGAATTACTGTGGCTAAATCATGGGTAAACTTCATATAATTACCACAACCTAAATGAATTAGTCCAATCAATTTCGATTTTTTTTCCCAATTTTTTGAAAATGTAGCCATGGTGGGAGAGGTGAGAGAGCATGAGAATTAAAGATTTCCATATTTTTTGAATTTTTCTGAAAATTTAGTAATGAAAAAGAGGGGAGAGAATAAAAGAGAAGAGAAAGATGGGGAGGAGAAAGGAGAGGGGAAAGAGATGAGTGAAATATTAAAAAAATAATTTTTTTCCAACTCATCTCACCGCCTTATCTAATCAATTTTTTTATTCAAAATTAATGACTTATTTGGATTTTTTAAACTTATTTTTGAAAACTTATGGATTAAATTGGTTAATTTCAAATATGAGAGACTAAATACACCTATTTCATAAAATTTAGGATAAAAAAGGTAACTTTCTCACCAATAAAATACATTGCATCTTTTAACTTTATACTAATTACTAAACAAATAAAAAAATTTTTAGACAGCAAATAAAATAAACAATATTCGATTAACAAAATATATAAACATGCAAGAAAACGTGCGTTCTGTACTATATATATATTTCTTCTTTTGATTGGATTATGGATAGTTGATTAATATTAGCCATATTTGAAATAATATTTATTTATTTTTTGTCTTTTGTCGAAAATGACCAAAATAAGATGAAATAAATAATATACAATTACTTCACTAAAAAAATTGTAAAATACAATTAAAAAAAAAAAACTTTAGGAGGTTCGAAAGCTGCGACACGATCCGGGATACGTGGCACCGAAGCCGAGGACGTCAGCCGCCAAAAACGCCGTCGTCTGGTCACTGCAGCGGCAGAGGCCGCTGCTACAGTTACCTAGCCGTGAGGTAAATCTGTCACCGTTTTCTGACGTGAAGATAATCGGAAGGTGCTCACGCGCCAAGCGTGAGTTTGTGTAACGGAAATCGTTGACGACGTTGAGAAACGGTGACAGAGCGACGTTGGTGGCGATGGATCAATGGTTGGGTGATGGACAGTGACGGGGATGGGTAACGGCGAGTGGACCCACGTGGGGCCGTGCGAATGGGAAAGTGTCGGAAGGTAGGGCTATGTTAATTTTAATTTTATTTTTTTTAAAAAAATTATATTATTTGATATTTGTTATAAATGCTTACTTGGGATTGTGGTTGAGTTCACGTTTTTGCAATTAATGAGAAGGTTCAAAATTGAAATGGGTCTTCAAATGTATTGGAGAAAGTGCCACCCATATTGCCTTTATTTACCATTTTGGGGTTTTTTTTTTTAAAAAAAAAAAATTAAATAAAATAAAATATATGAATCAAGGAAGATTAAAAAGCAAGAAACAAACCATGGAGAAAGGGAAAAAAGAAAAAAAAAAAAGGTAAACAAACAAACCAACGACTCTTATTTTGAATAAGGATGTCAAAAAGGAAAAACAATAACATAAAGCTTGAAAAAGAAAAACAACAACTTATCATTTAGATTTAAAATAGACATATAGAAAATGTCATAAACTATTTTAATTTGTTATATAAAATTAGGTGATTTTTATTTTATTGACTATAATTTTTTATCACTTAGATTTAAACAGAGCACCGACCTATAAACCTAAATCCATTTTCAGAGATAATAGGAGGGGGACTTCAATAATTATTGGAATATCTTCGTCTATTATTTATTTGGACACTTTGGGACCAATACTTTCTTACTGTATGATAAAGTCTTAGAATGTACCGACACTGAACAACTCCCATTCTTATACAACCTAGACCTACTCTTAGGGTGGGGAGAGTTACTAGTTGTTGAGACATTTCATCTATTATTTATTTAGAGACACTTTAGGATGGAGACCTTCTTTTACGACAGAGTCTTAGAATGTCCCAAGATTAAATTACACCCATACATTTTAGATATGTCAAGGATAATTCAAATATATATCAAAATCCACATTAAAAACATATCCACTTTTACATATTTTAAAAGAGGATTATAAACATTCATTTTCAATTAAACGCGAGGGAAAGACAAATGTCTTATTTCCTTTGATAATCAGTTTTGCACTAATTTCTATCTATATTTCATTCGATTATTGGAACGAATCAAAATCATTGTTAATCTTCCATGTTTCGAATTCAAGAATTTTCTTTTACCTCATCGTAATTGTGCTCACAATCATTTATAAATTATCCATCTAAATAAAAGTAATTTAAAGATCACTAAAATAATTTTATTTTCATTTTCCTCTTTTTGAACTCCAAAGCACTTTGGCTCAAAAATTCAGGCAAAGCTTTATATATACATAATCAAACCACACTTTTCCCAATATAGCTAATAATGTTACATTATGGTACGGTCAGATGAAAAGTGCATCCATTCAAATTAGATGATTCCATTCACCTTTTTTTTTTCTCCAAAAACCATACTCTTATTATTTTTGTTCTTATCAACCAAACCTTTAATTCAAATCAAATATTTAAAAATAAAGTTAATGGGCCCCATTTATTTCTTCCAAGTATATTCCAAAAGAGAGAGAAAAAACCCTATACAAAAGAAATCCCCTCTCACAAGAGGCTTCTTAAAGAGAAATGAACTCAAGATTGGGAGTGTTAGTTTTGTAATTACAATGAAATGGGAGGGCTTTATGAAAATTTAAGAAACTAAAACTTTCATTGGGTAAAAATGGCAGAGGCAACTGATTGAGCTGCAGGCTGATGAAGCACAGAGACATGCTTGCATTTGCACAGTGTGAGCTAATCTTTGTATTTATTCTACCTATTCCTTCCTACACCCCCTTCTTTCGTTTCCCTCTAAATTTCACTTTTTTAATTAAAACAACTCTACATTTTCTTTTTAGATGTTCGATTCGATTAATCATATAGTCCAAGTTTACCAAATCATAATATAAAGTGACGTAATCGTAATGAAATTTTCTTTGATGGATCAATCGTAATGAGTCTCAATCACAAACGTAATTAAATTGTTTTTTAACATGTTTACTTAGGATTACAAATCTGTCACATTTTTTTGATCAAAATGATAATGGTAAAGGTAACAATAAATGTGACATATTCATAATTCCCATAATGTTTAATGTTTTAGTAACAATATTTATAAATGTAGTAGTGGATACCACATACTTTTCAAGCATAATCAAGTTGAGTACCTTCCATTTCTCAATTAGATTACGTGTTTTGATTACAAATTTGGAGATGAAACTCACATGTTCGTTATAAGTAAATAACAACAAATGTAATAATTTAGAACCCACTTTTTACTTTACCATTCATGGATTATGTTTTAATTGGGGTAAACGTGACCCTAATCTTTTTTAAATCCTACATTTTTTTTATATCCATGAGTGTCGAGCCAACTAATTACACATATTTCGACTAATTTCATCGGACAATCTATTTGATTCTACAACATTTGGGTGTCAAGTAAATCTATAAGATTAAATGGTAATCAAATCTAAGCCTCTACAAATCACACATTTCTTAAAAAATGAATACAATATCAATAAACTTAAGATAGTTAAAACCTCGTAGCTTGGAATGGGAGGTTATAGATTTGAAAGTATTTTGAACATAAAAGTTAGAATCATATGAAAGATTGGGATAAAATGAAATAAAAGTTTGTGAGAGTTATGATTGTGATACTGATTTTGATGTTATCTTCCCTCGTGAATGACCCAACTTCTGAAGAGAGGTAGTTTCAAAATTTCTTTTATCTTCAACCTTCTCTCTCTAACAGACACACACACACCACAAAGCTGATTGATTGTTCTTTTCAATTTCACTCAACACCCTCTCTCTCTCTTCAATCTCTAAAAAAGCTTTTGTACTTATTATCTCAAAAAGGTTTTTCTGGGCTCAGGGTTGGGTGGAGGTGGTTGGCATTAGCACAAAAACAAGAGAGAAAGAAAGAGAAATTGGAAAAACCCAATTTATGTTTTGGGTTTTCATTACTCTGTTTTCCTTTTTCCTTACAAAATTCGATCTATCCTCTCTTTTCGGACCCATTTTGGCTTCTTTCTGTGACTCTGCTGGCTTGACGTGAAAGAAGAAGGAGACCCATCAGAGGGAAGGGGAGGGAAAAAGCAAGCCCTCGCTAAGATTTGGATAACAAGTTGTTTCTGGGTTTTGTTTTCTGTTTGTTCTGAGCAGCTTTTTTTGGCTCTGTTTCGATTCAAGATTTTTTTGGGGGTTTTCAATCGGTAGGTGGATTTGAGCTATGAGTTTAAAGTAATACCATGTGCATTTTGATGAATGTTGAATGCTGTATTTGTTCTTTTGCTGATAATGGATCTTTATTTCTTTCTGATCTGGTTTTAATCAGATTTGATGAAGCTTTATTTGAGCTGATTGAGTTTATTTTCCAGCTGGGTTCTGTTTCAAGTGATTCGCCTCTCATTCATTGCACATCAGCAAGAGCTGGCTTCTGTCACGTCACAGCCTCGTTCCTGTTTTGGTTGGACCTTAGAAGTGAAACATAGTGTTGTCTGAAGTATCTTTTTAACTGAATTCTCTCAAATCCCTGTTGGGTGAGAGCCATTTTTGGTGATTTGAAAGCTCGGAGGAGGTGCATAGTTCAAAATGAATAGAGAAATCAATTCTGCATGTGGGTTTGCTTTCTTTTTTGGTTTGCAGTTTGTTGCCAATTATCTTCTGATTCTCTCTGTTTTTAAGTTGCACATGAGTTAAAGAGAATTTTGAATATCAAAATGTCGAAGACTATGCTCTGAAATACTGATTAAGATAAAATGAAAGTGTGGTAATGTATGTAAATTACTGTGGAAAAGGTCGTGTCATTGTAGGCTCAGGTTTAACTGGCCTGAATTGTGAGCATGTCGGTCGGGAACATAAATTGAATCCAACATTGTGGGACAGATCAATAATGCACATGTTTCTGGGTTTGGTCCTCAGCCATGTCTTTGAGCAGCAGTGGCGATATCTGCTTCTTGGGGTGTGAGAATTGACTTTCTAGAGTGTAAAAATTTCAACGAATCGACGTGGTAATGAGTCGGGATCAGAAGCGGGGAAAGCAGGACAAAGGTTCTGATGATGTCCAGAAGGTGATTGTTGCAGTGAAGGCTTCCAAAGAAATTCCTAAAACTGCACTTGTTTGGGCGTTGACTCATGTTGTTCAAATTGGAGATTGCATAACTCTGCTGGTTGTTGTCCCTTCTCAAAGCTCTGGTACATTTCTCCCTTTCCCTCATTTTGATTTATGCAAATACTGAAGCATTTAGTGATGATCCAACCTCGGTTTCCTCTTATATCCTTCATGTCCCTGTTATTGGTCAATCATTTGTTCATCTTCCTATTCTGGTTGTTCTGCCTTTAACCGATCTCCTTCAAATCTTGTCACATAGTTTCTGCTTTTTATCAAACATGTTTCCAGATCTTAGTCTAGAGGGTGTTCCAGTGTCATTGGATCTTTTTTTTCGCCTCTCATTAATATAGAGCCTTCTCACGTTCCAAATGGTTGTCCAGAAAGAAAAAAAGACAGTTCGATATGGGACAACTGGATCTGGCCACTCCAGTGATTTATTATGTTTAATTAGTAGATGGATTACTAATAGCATCATATCCTTCAGGTAGAAAATTCTGGGGTTTTCCGAGATTTGCTGGGGATTGTGCAAGTGGTCACAAGAAAGCTCATTCTGGGACAAGCTCGGAGCTGAAATGTGATATTACTGACTCCTGTTCTCAGATGATCCTTCAGCTTCATGATGTTTATGATCCAAATAAGGTTAGAACTTTGACTTCCTCTTACTGCTTTCCCATGTCTAAAAATTAATTACTCCAATTAGATGACATATTTCTTGAAATGGAACTTTTTCTTTGGCAGATAAATGTGAAAATTAAAATTGTTTCGGGGTCGCCGAGTGGGGCAGTAGCTGCTGAGGCCAAGAGAGCTCAAGCTAGCTGGGTTGTGTTAGACAAGTAGTTCTCCTGCTCACTTCTCAGTTCTCTCAAATCTAACATTTGCTTCCATGTTTGTGGTCTTTCTCTCCCTACGACGTGTGATACTATTTTCTAATTGTTTCAGACAGCTCAAACACGAGGAGAAATGTTGCATGGAAGAGTTACAGTGCAACATTGTTGTAATGAAGCGATCACAACCAAAAGTTCTACGTTTGAACCTGGTTGGGTCTCCAAAGAAGGAACCAGAAGTGCCCTCTCCGTCACCTTCTGATATAGATGAAGGGTCTGAAAGCCATCAAAAAGAAAATAGTGATCCTCTAGATTTCATTCGGGGACCAGTTGTGACCCCCAGTAGCAGTCCAGAGTTGGGCACACCTTTTACCGCTACGGAAGCTGGAACATCATCAGTGTCGAGCTCAGATCCTGGAACTTCACCATTTTTCAACTCTGAAATGAATGGAGACACAAAGAAGGAGGAATTGTTTGTTATAAAGGAAAATAAAGAACTTGATGCTGCTAGTTCAGACTCGGATATTGAGAATTTATCTGTCTCTTCTGCGAGTTTAAGATTCCAACCGTGGATGACAGAGTTTCTAAGTTCTCATCTTCAATCCTCACAACACATAAGTGGAAGGTCACAGAGATGTGATGATAGGAATCAAGGCTCAACAAGAAAATCTTTTCTACCAAAGTCTTCTACACTTGACAGAGAATCAAGTATTGGAATGTCAAGCCATAGAAGTGACAATGATTTTCATGGGGACGTACGAGATGCAGTTTCTTTATCCAGGAACACGCCACCAGGCCCTCCTCCATTATGTTCAATATGCCAACACAAGGCACCAGTTTTTGGAAAACCTCCAAGGTGGTTCAGCTATGCTGAGCTGGAGCTTGCTACTGGTGGATTTTCACAAGCCAACTTTTTGGCTGAAGGTGGATATGGATCTGTTCACAGAGGGGTACTCCCAGATGGACAGGTGGTCGCTGTCAAGCAGCACAAACTAGCTAGTTCTCAGGGAGACCTTGAATTTTGTTCAGAAGTCGAAGTTCTTAGCTGTGCACAGCATCGAAATGTTGTTATGTTGATTGGCTTTTGTATAGAGGAGAAGAGAAGGTTGTTGGTGTATGAATACATCTGCAATGGTTCACTGGATTCTCATTTATATGGTAATGTTTTGAATTCAACCCCTTGAAAAATACACATCTAATTACTGCATGCACATTTTAAAATACATGATCCCACTTGTTACTTATGTCGAAATAGATTACATTTCAAAATTCTGGATTTCCTTCCTAGGGTCTTAAAATGAGTACACAGGTGCAATGAAAGAATCCTCACATTTCTCCTACACTTAGGTTTTTTCCTACTTCAACAGTTCATATATAATTTTAGTTGTGACTAAGTCATCTAATATAAATTGTTATTATCATATATTTTATTTTGCTTTGTGGTTAAATGCTTTTGTGAGTAATTTGGAGGTGCATTTTCAGGACGCCAACAAGAGCCACTAGAATGGTCTGCCCGGCAAAAAATTGCCGTGGGAGCTGCAAGGGGCCTACGATATCTCCATGAAGAATGTAGAGTGGGTTGCATTGTTCACCGGGATATGCGGCCAAACAACATTCTTATCACCCATGATTTTGAACCACTAGTATGAAAACTTCCAATCTTCAAACTGCTTTATATGTCTTCAATCTTCCATCACACGCAGCTCCCATTTTCAGATATCTATCAAACTACTTTTTACTACCTCAACCTCTGTATATCGATAACCCAGTCAAGAATAAACCGTGTGGATGCCAATATCTTTTCAAATTCTGGGTTCCAATATTATCAAATATTTACCACTTAATGCATCGCAAATTACAGTACAGACAGACAGTAGTCTATGAAAAATTGTGTTGTTATACTCCTTAGGATGCTAGAATTGATCAAGGGTCCTTTCTTCATTAAACTTTTCTTCTGAGACAAAGTCTAAGTTTCATTCTTTTTCTTCAAGGTTGGAGATTTTGGCCTTGCAAGATGGCAGCCTGACGGAGATACTGGTGTTGAGACAAGAGTTATTGGAACATTTGGGTAGACATCTAATGATATCTTGTACCTTTTCTCTATCACGCATCGTTTGCATATTGTATTGAACACGATTATTTTCTGTGGTGTAGGTATTTGGCTCCAGAGTATGCTCAAAGTGGCCAAATCACAGAAAAGGCCGATGTTTATTCCTTTGGGGTGGTACTGGTGGAGCTAATTACTGGAAGAAAAGCCGTAGACCTTAGTCGGCCAAAAGGTCAACAGTGTCTCACTGAATGGGTATGGATGAGTGAATATACTTCTGAAAAAAGCTTAACACCCTACTTTAATATTCATTTCTAACATTCAAATTCTTCGTAGTTAACAAGCTTCAAAAGGTACCATTGCTAACTGGCTACTCATACTATGTTTATGCAAATCAGGCACGCCCCCTGTTGGATGAATTTCTCATTGATGAACTGATCGATCCAAGGTTGGGAAATAGCTTTGCAGAGCATGAAGTGTACTGCATGCTGCATGCCGCATCGTTATGCATCCGAAGAGATCCCAACGCAAGGCCTCGTATGTCACAGGTGAGATACCAAGTCTAAAACCATCTCATTAGAAATCACTTACACATTGTAGCACTTGTTTTCTATTCCCCAATACATTGTCCAATCGATCCATGAATACAGATAGGCTGGTAGGGAGACAACTGGGTATGTTTTGAATGTGAGGAACCTTGTATAAGTAGTTTAATCACTTATCAAAACTGTTTCACTCGCCTCCCTGAAACCGAAAATTCCAACTTCTGAAAGATATTATGTTGCTAGTTAGGAAAGAATTTAAGAATCAGAATGTAGAATTAGTTCAACACAACTTCAATGAGGTAGAAATCAAAATGTCCAAAAGTTAGTAAAGGAGTTCTGGTCCCTTAATGACAACTCATAGAGTGGCCAATTAGATACAAAATACCCACCTTAGATTCAAATTCCAACCCCCTATTTTGTATTATTTCAAAAGGAGAGAGTTGAGGGAATCCCGAAACTTATCAGTATCTTGATTTGGAGGCATCAAAATATGGACCACCACCATATTCTCAAGACTTGACAATTCATATTCTATTTTCAACTGTCAAGGTTTTACGGATTCTGGAAGGCGACCTCGTCATGGATGCTAATTACTTATCAACTCCCGGATACGATGTGGGAAACCGGAGTGGTCGAATGTGGACCGAGCAACAGCAGCAGCAGCAAACCTACAGTGGCTCGTTGTCAGATGAGACCCTAGAGAGGTTCAATGAAAAAGTCTGTGTTGAAAATTTAAGACCAGGTTACTGGGAAAGGGACAAGACAAGGAGGACTTCAAGTGGAAGTGATTTGTAAAGTGGCTCAACATTCCTAGAATATACACTACACTCTTTAGTCTGCTGAATTTGTACTTCCCCAATTAATTTTTTTGGGTAATTCTTTTTCCTCATTATAAGCTTCTGTTTGTGTATAGTAGTAGTATTAGTAAGTGGAAAAATATGGTGGGGGGTTTTTTTGTAAGTTTTGTAGGAAAAATAGTGTAGTAGTAAAAGCCTATATGGTCACTTTCTAACTTCACATCTGAAGATGCTTTTATTTTTTATTTTTACCAAATCTAGGAAGTTGTTCTTTGACAAAATAACTCTCCCCCTCCTTTCTCACTCGATCTCTTTCGTGTACCAATAGAGATGAATCTTAGCGAAGGAAGCTTTATATCAACTATATTGGTGTTGATTGAATCGTTACTAGTACGTTCATGTGCTTGTATCGTTGTATTTATGTGAATGTATGTTTTGAGATAGATTTTTACTAAGTTTTGAATGTTGAAGTTTGAAGAGTTGAATGAGAAGATCAATGAGACAATATAGCAATGTAAGTATACTACATAACTTCAAATTTCTTTCTTTTGTTTGTTTGTTTTGGTTTTTAAAAAATCATTAGTGAATAAATGAATGTTAAATAAAATTTTTTGCTTCTTGAATTTCCTAAGATTACCTTGTATCTCTTTTAAAAAGAATAGAATAGACAGAATTATAAGGGAGGGTAGCAATAATTGTTAAATTTGTGAGATGAGAAAAAGCTTCAATGATAGACGACCATACAAATAAAAGTAACCTTTTTGTAATGAATAAAATCAAACTTTGATTATTGTGAAGATTCATTTAGTTGTGGCTTGTAATATGATCAAACCTTTTTTTTAATCATTATTATTATTATTGTTTCAAATTTAAATAAGGCAAATGTAGTATTCTTTTTAGTAATGATGTCCCCTTAACACACAATTTTGAAAGACTCAACATATAGCATGTTACTATAGTTTTAACAAATGATACTACTTTTTATGGAGAAGCCTCATGTTATAATTATTGCTTTCTAAATTTTAGGCTAACTTATCTCCATGATTTACTCATCCTGTACTTTTAAGTTTGTGCCAATTTGATTCATGAACTTAAAGTGTTCAGAAGTTTAGATTTTATGTTTAATAGATTTTTGAATCTAAAAAAAAATTGATTCATGAACTTAAAGTGTTCATCAAGTTTTGAAGTTTAGATTTTATGTTTAATAGATTTTTGAACCTAAAAAATATAGTAAGTCCCTAAATTTTTAATTTTATAGTTAAGAAATTAAGATTCAAGGACATTATAATTTTAAAAAATGAAGTACACCGAATAGGCATAAGAGTTTGAACCTCCAACTTTAAAAGAAGAATGAGATGTTAATTACAATTGGCGTGTGTGCTGATGTTTAATGGATAATTAAGGTTAGAAATTAAATTGATCGATCTTTTCTTTCTTTCTAAAATTAGACAAGGAACCAATGGATCTTTGGATAGGCCAGTTGGACCAAATCATATATAGATAATATATATAACTGTTATAATATTCTATATTATATACCACAAATACAAAATTCTAATTCTTATCTAAACAGATAACAAGTAGTTTATGGTTAACAAGACATAACCTTGTTATATGTTTAATATTAAGATTTTTCTGCAAAGGAGATGTGGTTTTATTATACCCCTCGTTATTTCCACCATTAAATAATTGACTAAAATATCATTTATTTTTTGGATGTATTATTTTGGAATTACATACACATTTTTCTCTGCAAGATATGGCCACCATACCACCTTTTTTTTTTTTTTTTTTCTCTCTCTTTTCTTTTCTTTTCTTTCCAATTTGAAAAAGAAACCATCGTTGCAAAATAATAATAATAAAACTTTATACTTTCACAACAGATTTTAAAATTTTAACAAAAAATTAATATATAATTTTGCATGAAAATTACACCGTAAAATGATTCGGACAATGACATAGAACGATGTGATTATGTTCGAGTATCAATTTAAGTTCTAAATCACCACCACAACACTATTTCAATTCCTAATTTTTCATTCAAAACATTCTAATTGATACCTACTCTACTCCAATTGTTAGTTTTAAAATGTTTATGAAACAACAAACTTTATTGTAATTTTTGAAAGAATAATCTTTTTTAAACAAACGAAAAAGCTTAAGGATACTTTTGTAATTGAGTTAAATGAAAAACCCAAACTGAATCTTTTTACAAAGTTGACCATTGGGAAAATCAAACTATATATATAATATAATAGAAATAAGGAAATTCGAACTAGGATCTCTTGATTGCTAACACATATTAGACGACTACACTCCTTCAACAAAAATAAAAGATTTCATATTGTAGGATTAAATGAAAATATTTGAAAGCGAGAACATAGAATAATATAAAATTTAAATTTAAAAGGAAAATAATAGGCATCGCCTATCTTTGTAATAAAGGAAAGAGGGGTATGGGTTAGATGAAGCAAATTATTACTCAATCTCAAAGGTCTGAAATTGAAACTTTTAAAAGTTGAAGTATTTTATATTGTAAGAAAAAATGGTGCAAAAAACCAAAAAAAAAAAAAAAAAAAAAAAAAGTCGAATTATTAAATATATGAAAACGAACCTAAAAAGGTTAATTGCATAACTCCATTTCATAAACCAACTAAGAGAAGATAATTATAATTAGTTTCTTTTTCTAATAAAAAAAAAGAAAAAGGAAAAAACAAGACATCCTTGAGTCGTCCAATTCAAAATCAAGCACAAAAAATAAAATGTCAACAATTACAAACTGACAAAATTAAATTAAATTACAATACGAAACAAAAAAACAAGAAGAAACCCTATTTGCATATCACAAGAATGAAAAATTAAGTGGAATTTGAAAGCAGAAATGGAATAACATAATTTTCATAAAATTTTCAATTGCCAAAAAACAGAGATCGTCAAAAGAAACCAGAACAAGAAGAAGAAGATGGAATTAACCTCTACAATTAACAACACTAATCCATTACGATTGCCGATTACGATCCAGGCGCGATCAATCCAGTGGCTTCTTCATCCAAGTAAAGATTGTCGGTCTTCCTCACGGCGGCGTGAGCCAAAACGACGGCGGCGCCAACGAGCAGAGCGATGAGAATGTTGAGTGTAGCGTTAGTCAAGAACAAGAATCCGATGGTGAGAATTGAGAGGATGAGGAGAATGATCCAATCTTCGAGGATGCGGCCGGCGAGAATGAGAGGCTGATCGCGGAGGAAGTAGAGGAAGAGCCAGAGGGATAACATGAGGAAGAGGACGAGGAGTGAAATCGGATGCCAGAGGAGAGCGAGGAAGAGGATCACGAGAACGACGATGGCGTAGTTCATACGGAAGTAAGCGAGATTGATTTTGATGCGAGAGAGAGTGTCGTGGAGGTTGGAAGGGAGAGTGAAGGAGCGGTAATCGGCGATTAGACGCCATGGACGGCGGTGACCTAGGCCGTCTTTGAAACGCTGTTTGGCGCGAGAGATGTACTCGAGGTTAGCGGCGGCGGCGGAGGAGGTCGGAATGGTGCCGTAATTGGTCATTTTTGTGGCCGGAGCCGTTGCCGGAGGTGGAAGAGGGTTTGAACGGTTTTGAGGGGAATTTGGGGATTGACAGAGAGGAAGAAAATGATTTGAGGGATCTGAAGAATGGAACTTTGACGGGCAATAAAATGTGCCCTCAATTCATTCCCACTTTTTTTTTTTTTTTTTTCAATAAATTGAAACTTATTTAATTTTAGTCCTCTCTCTCTCTCTCTCTATATATATATATATTTTTAAATTTCAATTTTAGTTCTTTACTTTAAAAAAAGTTTTAGTCTCCAATTGTTATTGATTTTTCTAAAATTGTTTTCAAATATAGAAAAATGTACCAAAATATTTACATATATTATAAAATATCACTGTCTATCATCAATAGACATTTTATAGACTACCATCGTGTATTATTCATAGATGGTGACATTTTGTTATATTTGAAAATAATTTTAATAATTTGACATTTAAAATAATTTTCGTTATATATATATATATGACAATTCTAAAGTACATGGACTAAAATACAATTTAACCTTTGTTTTATTAAAAATAATGTAAATAAAGATTAAAATGTATCAACAAAAGGGTTACATTACAAGCCCCCTCTATAAATTTTTGTAGTTTGTGTTTGTTTAGTCTTTAAACATTTAAAAATATTTAATTGGTTACTAAATTTGTAATTTTGTATTTGTTAAATTGGTGTTTTTTGTCTTTTAGAAAATCAAAAGTCCGGGAATAAAATCTGTAATTTAATTAAATAGAACTAATGAATATATATCTTGGTCTCTAAACTTAAAAAAGATTGACTATTGAATTTAGAAATTACTCCAAAGAAGTTTTAAGATTTTTTCTTTTCTTACAATTTTCTTTGAAATGAATGGATGAAATTTTGATATAGTGATTAATGGTTAAAAATTGAGAAGACATAATTGATCATTTACAACATGGCAAATGACAGAAGATTAAACATGTTTTCCAATTTTTACAGATTTTAAAAACAAATGCAAAGTTCAATACCTAAAATATTTTTTTTCAAAATTTAAGCCTACAATCGAAATTTACAAGATTTTTTTCTTTTTTAGGTAAAAATTTATTATCTCATAGTTTAACATTTAGAAAGAATAGTTGTGTTAAAGCCTTAATCGTGTCTAAAATTTTAAAATTGGTAAGAATTTAATTTCTGTACACGTCAATGAACACAAACCATTTGATGACTGTATTGTAAAAAAAAAAACATACGAGAATGCCATAGTACAACCTCGTAGTCATAAATTCAATTCTCCCAACCCATATATTGTCAGGAACAAAAATAGTTTTTTCTCTCAATAATATGAGTTATCTTTTAATTTAGTTATGACTATCAACTCAAACATAACTCGATTGATT
This sequence comes from Benincasa hispida, assembly GCF_009727055.1. Classification (NCBI taxonomy): domain Eukaryota; kingdom Viridiplantae; phylum Streptophyta; class Magnoliopsida; order Cucurbitales; family Cucurbitaceae; genus Benincasa; species Benincasa hispida. The sequence continues at coordinate 83,810,735 of NC_052349.1, read as the reverse complement.
AAAAGGTTTGAGTCTGAGGTTTAATTCCTCACTAGTGAAACTTAAAAAATTCAATAAATATTCATCAAGAAGTAGTGAGTTGAGGTGGTTGTTTATTTGTTGTACTCGTAAATAGAAAAACTTGATTTCTTTCAATGATAAACTATATAAATTCAACCTATAAATATCAGGTGGTTATATGATATTTTGGAATATAATCTAGAAATGAATGACTTTTAAAAGATGTTGGGTTGCTTAAAGGTTGTGAACAGCTTTAGGAATAAAGAATCCTTCAATAGAAAATGTCAAAGAAACTTATCATATGTTTTCCTCTTAAATTTTTTAATTTTCTTTTACACAATTTGTTTAATATAATATAATTTATTTTTATAAGAAATAGCATTTTTTAGGTGTGAATTGGTTTCATTTATGTGTGTCGATTATTTGATAATTTGTGCTGAAAACGATATTAAATTATTTAGACTAATTCGTTTTTTTTTTCCCACCAAATGAAATAATGGGTGTTTGATTTGAGTGCGGTTGATAATTGATATGCACAAAGCTAATTGTATATTTAACATATTTAAAGAAGGGTAAATATAATAAAATCCATCTGTGATATTGTTTATTATTGTTAGATTTCGAGGGTTAGATTTAAATTTTGTTATATCTACAAAATTTTCTTTGTTATATCTACCAATATTTTGATTTCATTGTTATATTTGTAATTGTCCCATTTAATATTGGGATGTTAAAGAAAAACTAACTCGTGTAACAAAAATTTATTCATCAATTTAATAATTATTTCATTTTTTTATGCTAAAGTTAGAAGGCAAATGAATGAAGATAAAAATTGCAACACTTATTTAAGTTTAAGACCTAATTTGATGAAATTGAATGTTTAAATTAAAATCGATATAACTTAACTAGTTTAGAGTCAAAGTTGATTTATTTTCTTCTTCTTATTTTTTGATCAATACTTTATTTAATAACATAATCAAATTATTATACTCATCCATCAATACTTTTCTTTGACTAAGATAAAAAAATGTAAAGTAAAAATATAAAACTAAGGTGCTATTACGATTTTCTAAAAATGGTTTCTTTTCATAGTTAACTTTTATACCATAGTTTTTTTTTTGCCTTCAACATTTAAATTTTTAGCTAAAATTAAAAAACAAAACTATTTTTTTAATTTTTTTTTTCAAAATTTGACTTAGTTTTTCTAAAACTTTTTAATAATAATAATAATATAACAAAAAAAAAAAAAATCATGGATGGAGTTAGAATTTATGAGCTTAATTAAAAAAAAAAAAACTAAATAGTTATCAAACGAGGTCTACTAAAAAGATATATTTAAAGATTAACTTATATTTGATATCAATCATATATATAAAAATAGCCTAACCGATATGTAGTCAGTGGTTAAAATATATATTCTTGACCAATATGCAATTAATATGAAGCTATAAGCATTTATAAGATGATGATAATATATATAGTATAATAATTTTTGAAATTATTAAAAATTGCACATGCTAATTAAAAGTTAAATGCACGACAACCTTGCACGTTGGATCCCCTACTCTAAAAACTTTCTTTTTAAGGATTTGTTTTCTCACAATCTTCTTTAGGTTAATTTTTCCCAATGACATGGTTTTTAGAATCGTGTTTACATATATATTATTTGGTTAAATTTAGTATTTATCATCTTTTGTACTTTATAAAAATATATATACTTTTTGTGCTCAACTTTATTTACCTTCTCTAGTTGTATTCTTATATACTTTCAAATGTTTTATTTTTAAATCGTGATAATCTTATTCATATGTTTTTAAATTACTAAATGTACTTTTTTTTCTTGTTAAAATTTTTAATTTACGTGAAAACAATTAGTAAAAGTTCAATTTGATGAATAGTACATGAAGCAATTACTATAGAACTTAAAAAAAAAATTTAAAGTATAAGGAAAAATTAGATATAAATAGAAAATATATGAAGGAGAAATATTTAATCCAGTTTGATTATCATTTAGGTTTTGGTTTAGGATTTTTGAAAATCGTATTTGTTTTTTCATAATTTTTTTACAATAATTTTCATATTTTCTAATGAAAAAATTGTTGAAAATATTTTAAAATATAGCAAAATGTTATATTGTATCAATAATAGACACTGATAGATATCTATTGATGGTAGATGATAGTAGTCTATCAGTATCTATCACTGATACACGGTAACATTTTGCTATATTTATAAATATTTTTTTGTTTATTTCACTATACATGAAAACAATTCTATAAAATGCTTTTTTTTTTTTAAAAAAAAATTACAATTTGACTTAAGTTTTGAAAACGTAATGATTATCAAACAAAGCCTAATTTATATCCGTAGTTGAGAGTGCACCATAACTAAAGATTTGCAAATCATTGAATCCTATTGAAAATCAAACTGTCTAGAACATAGATGTTGAAATGAACCAAAATAATAATAAAAAAGGGTATCTTCCTAATTTGCCCTAAAACAAGCCAATAATTCCACATGTTAAAAAAAGTGGAAAACTTTCGAGTAAGCCTAAACAATTTGGGGCATCATAAAAAAGCCAACTTTTTGGGAAGAAAGATAGAAAGGTAGAAGAAGAAGAATAGGAGAGTGCATAGAGGCATTGATGGAGATGAGCATAGGTGATTCCGACCTCTTTGAATAGAGTAAATTAGATCCAACATATTCAACCACTATTTCAAACAAGATATGGGTTGGAATCTAGTGTGGACAAGACTACACTAAGTTTGGTAGGGACAACAAAAGCCAATTATAATAACAAGACGGCAAAGAAGAGCCCAAGAAAGCCAGCAAAAGCTAAGCCATTTCTCTATTTCTATATATGTTTGGGATGTTATTACGACACAAAAATTTGATTTTTCTTCTCATTATATCTAAAGATCCAATGTCTATGTTGCTAGCTTTCTTCTCCTTTCCTTTGGTTGAGTTTGTTTTTCCCTTATCATTTTGAGAATATGATCGATTCCTATTTCAAAGAAGATAAAATAGTGTTATGTATATCGTACGTCGGATTATATATAAAGTGAGTCATTTTAGAATCAAATAATATTTTGCAACAAGTTTTGTAGCCTTCTTTCACGATGCAACATTATCAGTATTAGAATAGTTGAATTGTATTACCAAACCATGCATAGCTCATTGGCGTATGACTGTGTTAATAATCACGAGATTTGTAGTTTTCATTTTCCTACCCCAATTGTACTAAAATTATAAGATAGTCTCTATCTGTCTTTTATTAAGATTTATTGGACTTCCTTGCCAATTGTTTAGCTTAAATTACAAATTTATTTTTTGAACTTTGAAAGATATTTAATAAAATTCTAATATTTTAATTTTGTTTATGATATGTTCTTAGACTTTGGAAAGTATCTAATAGGTCTCTAAAATTTCAATTTTATTGCTAATAGGTTTTTGACTTATTCGACACATTTTAAAATTTATAGATCTATTAGACACTAAATTAAAAATCAAAGAATTTATTAGATTCAAACTCAAAGACAAAAGGGCTCTATCAAATTGAATTTTCATTATATATTTAGTAGAACAATTAATTTTTAAGAGAATGTCAAATATATTAAAAATACATTTAACACAAAATTTAAAGATTAAAGATTTACTAGAAATAAAATTGAAAGTTTGGAGATTTATTAGATATTTTTTACAAATTTAGACTACTATTAGACACAAATTTAAAAATATCGTAATTAAATTTGTAATTTAATCATTTTTTACAAAGTAATTTCACCAATTAAATTTTGATATTTACAATGAACTTCGTATAGTGCGATATTTTGTTTATGGTTTATTGTTGTTGCAAGGGATATAATTAGACATTATTTTATGGTGCCACAAACATTTCTAATTTATTTATGTGACAAATTTTTTAGTGGGCCAACAGCTTATTCCATAGGATAGATTTTTGTTACCTTGGATATCGTTTGATAATTTTTTCCCCTTTTTGAAACAACTTTTGATAAATTTTTAATCAAAAGATTGAGACATAAAATAACTAATTAAACCTACTATAGAGAGCAAATGGGATGGAGCCACGTGGATGGAAGAGTTAAGGTAGCATGTAGCTACAGGTGAACATTGTATCAAACTATTTTGTATATCACTATTAATTGTGTATCTGAATGGTAAAATATACAGGTATTTATATACATAAAACTACTTAACGATAGGTACATAAAATCTGTAAACTAAACGTACAAAAGTGTAACCACCCAACATCCTCAATCAAACTCAAGATGATAGAGTAGAAACCAACTTGAATTTGCAAGATAACTGATTAAAGCGTGCAGGAGAAAGTGCTTTAGAAGATTTCAGCCGGTTGTTCAGTCGTAGATATAGCTTGAAGATGCAGGGTGGAACTTTGAAGATGATGACAAACAAATTGACAGTCATTCTCAATATGCTTCGTCTGTTCATGAAACACATCATTATGAGCAATCTGAATAGCACTGCGATTGTCACAATGAAGACGCAGGGTGGAACTTTGAAGATGATGACAAACAAAGTGAGATTAGTCTCAATATGCTTCGTCCGTTCATAAAACACATCATTATGAGCAATCTAAATAGCACTACGATTGTTACGATGAAGAATAGTGGCAGAGGCATGGGGAGCTCCCATATCAGACAGGAGCTAGCGAAGCCACAAGACTTTGGAAATAGCATCAACAAGGGCTCGATATTCCAACTCTGTGCTAGAACAAGAGACAACAATTTGTTTCTTACTTCGCTAGGAGATGAGAGAATCACCTAAATAAAAACAGTAACTTGTGGTGGACCGTCAATCAGTAGGATCACCAGCCCAGTCAACATCAGTATAGCTAGAGAGAACCAAGGAAGACTGAGAAGAGAATTGAAGACCATGTCCCAGAGTTCCTTTAACATACCGCAAAATACGAAGAACAATAGTGAAATGAATAGTGCGAGGAGTAGACATGACTTGACTCACCACATGGACCGCATATGCAATGTCTAGACGTATCATAGTTAAGTAGATGAGACTACAATAAGTTGTTGATACAGAGTGGGATCCTCGAGAGAAACACCATCAAAAGAGGTCAAGCGAACATTGGAGTCCAATGGTATTGGTGCAATGACAATATCAGTGATGCCAGAACGCGCCAAAAGGTCAGACACATATTTTTCCTGAGATAAATAATACCCTTCAGAACACGATGAAACCTGAAGACCAAGAAAATAATTGAGAGGGCCCAAATATTTCATCTCAAAGTGTTCTCCTAAATATCGTTGTAAATCTAATATAGCAGGAGGATCATCAATAGTGATAATCATGTTATCCACATACAATAGTAGAAGAACAATGCCATGCAAAGTCTTACGAGTAAAGAGAGCTGAGTCATGAGTACTGGAGATAAATCCAAGTTGGGTGACAATGGCACTGGAAGTTGTAAACCAGACATAGGGCACTTGTTTGAGTCCATACAAAGCACGTAAAAAAAGACATGCCTTCTGAGATGGGGAAGAAATACCATGTGGTGGCTTCATATAAACTTCTTCAGATAAAGTGCCATTGAGGAAATAATTCTTAACATCCATTTGAAGAAGGGACCATTGTTTAGCAGCGACTACGACTAATAAACTTCGAACATATGTCATTTGGCCAATGGGAGCAAAATTTTCCTCATAGTTGATACCATACTTCTGAGAATACCCTTTGGCTACCAGACGAGCCTTATACCATTCAATGGACCCATCGAAATGAGTCTTGATCTTATAAATCTACTTACACCCGATAGGCTTCTTGTTAGCAGGTAAGTCTTGATCTTATAAATCCACTTATACCTGATAGGCTTCTTTCTAGGAGGTAAGTCAACAAAATCTTAGGAATGCGTTTTCTCCAAAGCTTGAAGTTCTTCATTCATCGCTTGCTGCCCAAGAGGGTTAGTACATGCTTCCTGATAAGAGAAAGGTTCAACCAAAGACATAACAGTGGAAAAACAGTGATAGTCTCTAAGATGATGAAGAGTTTCTCTTAATCGAGTGGATCGACGAACAAATATAGGTTCTGATTCTGAAGGCAGATCTAGGAATGCATCAGTGGAAGAAGATGAATCAAGCTCAGGGATAGGCTGAGGGGACAAGTCAGGCAAAGAATCTCAGACAGGGAAGAGATTAGTAGAGGAATTAGTGAAGAATGAGTGGGGACTAGTAAGGGAACTATGAAAAGAAGATAAACTAGAGAACATACAATTTTCCCAAAATGTGACATGACGAGAGATGTGAAGCCTTCTAGAAATAGGATCCCTACATCAGAACCCTTTATGCTCAGTTCCATAACCAAGAAAACAACATAGATGAACTACGGGTTCAAGTTTGATATGTTCATGAAGATGGAGAAGGACAAAACATGCACACCCAAAGACTTTAAGATGAGAGTAAGAAGGAGAGGTACCATACAACCATTCAAAAGGAGATAGATTATGAACGACCGCAGAGGGCAGGCGATTGATAATATAAACAGACGTAAGGGCAGGCTCACCCTAAAACTTCTCAGAGTAAGATGTAAAGAGAAGTCGAGCACAGATAAAATCCAGGATATGGCGATGCTTTTGCTCAGTTCATCCATTTTTCTGGGATGTATAAAGGCACAAACATTGGATAAGAGTGTTCTGTTGGGTGTGGAAAGAAAGTAAGTGGGCATCCTTATACTCTGTTGCATTATTGGTGCGAAAAACTTTGAGTGTGCAAAAATTGAGTGTGGACCATTTTTGCAAACTCAATGTAGACCTGGGGTAAGGAAGAGAGATGTTTCAGAAAGTAAATCCAGGTAAAGCGGGAGTAGTCATCAATAAATAACACAAAATATCAAAAACCATTAATAGTAGGAGTAGGCGCAGATCCCATATATCAGAATGAACCAGATCAAACGAAGTATCGCATAGTGAAGCAGAAGTTGAAAAAGACAGAGTAGGTTGCTTTGTAAGTTTGCAATGTGAATAGTCAAAAGAACTGAATTGCACAACATTATTCAAAGTCTCAACAAAAATTAAATCACGAATCTTGTCAGATGATGCATGACCAAGATGCAGATACCACTGAATTGTATCAGTATCAATGACAACAACAGAAAGAGATGGGGAAATGGGTAGTTGAAAGACTGTGAGCTCAAATAATCTCCCTACCTTGCGACCCGTATAAACTATCTGACCTGTCTGCGAATCCTAAACCTGACAACCATGGGAAAAAGAAAATAGTAAGTCCGAGGTCACATAACTGACCAACAGAAGCAAGATTAAAGGTCAGATTAGGGACATGATAAGTATCGGAGAGGGTTATAGTTGGTGTATTAACAGTACCAATTCAAGAAATGGTCATATGGTTACCATCAACGAAGTGAACGAGAGGAAGCGAATTGACAGGGATAAAGGAAGATAACATAGCAATGTTGGAGTTCATATGATTGCAACAAGCCGAATCAAGAAACTAAGATGTATCTGGTGTGATAGCAAGAGTAGGTGCACTAGAAGATAACACTTGTTTGAGCAAATTCTGAAGGTCACTGATCTGGAGACTCAGAGGGGATGAAAGATGTCACAGCAACAACAACAACAGGTGGAAGGCCAGATTTGATAGAATTCTTTGACTTAGTAGTATAATAGAAGAGAGGGGGGGGATACAAGGTGGTCTGGTAGGATAACTATCCAAAATGTGACCAAGTTTGTGGCAATATCTACACTTAATTGTAGGATAATTAGAAAACTTATGACCATGCGATTTTCAGTTTTTGCAGAAAGAGCATGAATGACTGGTTGCAAGAGCAACATCCGATGATAGAAAGGAGACCAATCCAAGCTTTTTTTTTTCCTAAAAAAGGATTTCCTGAATTGCAACATTGAGAGGGGGCAAGGGATTACGATACAATAAGACAACATGAACATATTCACATTCTAGTCGAAGCCCCATAAGAACTTTGATAAGTTGCAGATGATCCAGGCTAATTTTGTCCTAATCTAACTGAGTCCAAATGGGCCGAAGAATAGCCAAGTACTCATTCACAGATTGTTTGACCTCTTGATTGGTGCTGACCAAGGTAGAGTGTAATTGATAGTTGTGAGCTAGACCAATGGTTTGAACCACAGAAAAACCCATAGTTCTTTAGCTGTGCTCGGCTAATAGGACGAAAAATATCAATTTTTTCCATTAGAACAGTAACTGAATGAAGACAAACAGATGAACAAGAAAAATGACTAAAAAAAATAATGGCTTGACTCAAATTATGGCTCGACTCAGCTCAACAGATGGCTCGACTCGCAGAGAACTCGACTCGGGTAGGCTTTTTCTTAGATTTGAAGCGAACATGGGTCAAAACGGATCTTAATGGCTGTTGCATTAGGCAGATCTGAATGGCTGTGAACGAAACTGAGTTGGTCAGATCTGAGCAAAAGTGAACGACGTTCTACGGAACTGAGTTGGTCAGAAGTGACCGACGTTGTGCAAATCTGATATGGCTGGTTGGGCTTGTAGTAGTTGAACGGTCTGTAGTAGTTTGACCTGAAGCAGTTGGGATTTGAATGCTAACGAACGACAGACGAACTTCTCCAACAGGCTGGTTGGTGAATTTCATAGCGGTGATAGGCGGACCTCTCTGACAGACGGGCGGCAATAGGCGGCGACGCGGATGGGAAGGCGACAGAGGAGCTGGTGAGTTTCACGGATCAGTTGGTGATTTTCATGTCTTTAATACCGTATCAAACTATTTTGCATATTACTATTAATTATGTATCTAAATGGTAAAATACACAAATATTTATACACATAAAACTACCTAAAGATATGTACACAAAATTTGTAAACTAAGCCTACAAAAGTGTAACCACCCAACAACCCTTATAACGATAAACAATAACAATTAACAGGTCGAGCGGAGTCGGTTTTTCATGAAAACCAGTGTTGAAATCACCTAATCGAGATAGAAAATTCAAAATCGGTGTTAAACAAGATGGATGATTTTTTAAGACATTTGGATTCAGTTTAAGATGATTTGGTCCAGTTCTATTTTTTCTTTTTTCATTCTTTTTCTATTTCTTTTATATATTTAGATATTTTATCATAAAATATAAATAATATTAAGACAATATTTATATTTATTTGTATTATATAATATAATATATATCTAAAAAATATATAATATTAATATATCGATCGGGTTTGGTTTAAATGTCGGTCGAAGTTGGTTGGTTTTTAACTGAATTTTTACATAATCGACCCTAATCGATTTTTGAAAAAACCGCCCTCTGACCTTCGGTTCGGTCAATTTCAATTGTTCGACTTGGTTTTTCGACTATCCTTACTCACTACTGCATGTAGCTCATAATTGCTCCTCAAGCGATAGTCAAAAGGAAAGTGCCATTTGTACAAAAAAAAAATTAGTTGGCACCCTTTTGAAAATGTCATGTCTGGCACATGTTTTTGGAAATATAGTCCTTGTTGTTTTATATGTTCAAAAAAATTAAATGAACATAAAAGGAAAATACCAAATGGAAACAAACAATTTGCCAAAATTTTCACGTTCCATTCTTATTGTTTCCTTTCAATTATTATGTACTCTCAAAATTGTATCTCCAAAATTAATAAATAAATATTTGGATAAAATACACTTTTGGTTAGACGTTTATTTGGTCTTTGAGATTTTATAATAGGCAATTTTAGCTCCCAAAATTTGAATAATGGTTCTAAATGGTCCTTAAACTCATTTGACCATGAGTTGACTTAATGGATTGTTGACTGAGATTTAACTTATCAATTTTTACTGTAAAAGCAGATTAATTAGAAATTTATTAGATTAAAATTTAAAATATAAACAAAAAGATTTTATTTTTTTACATTTTTTTTTCAGAAAGAAAGAGAATGGTAGAAGCTCTCTAACTCAAGTATATTTTGCCCCATGTATTTTCAAGAAATTATATATATACACTCAAAGTAAAGTTAGAATATGAGAATGGACCAACTTTAAGTATAACTTCAAAACTTATAATAATGATGGAAGATTAAGTCTTCGACTTTTAAAGGGGAAGGACATGTCAATTATCATTGAATTATGCTCACTTCGATCCTAAACTTATAGTTAGATTCGTTAAACTCTTAGACTTTCATATTTAAATTAATATAGATAATTTATTAGGATATTTGAAAATCATTTATGTATCGACTCTACTTGATAGGCTTCTTATATTAGAGTAAGAAGAACTTTTTCTATGACAAAGTTTTTATTTTTATCACTTTAATCATGAGATTATTCTAATCTAATTAAATAAACATTTTGGGGAGATTATTAAAAAAGGAATATAAAGATATTCATCTTCCTACATTCTAAGGATGACTATTTTTATTGAAATATGTTGTTTACGATGCCCACCTCACCTGAATTGGATATAAAGGTCTGGGCTTGGGCCTTTTACTGATTACGATTAATGCTATGTATAATTTTGTTTTTGGTTTTTAGTTTTTAAAAATTAAGCGTACTTTTTTATTTTATAATAATTTGCATCTTTTTTAAATACAATGATGAAAAATTTTAGTCAAATTATAATAACAAAAAATTTTTTTGAAAGCTTTTTTTTTTTTTTTTTTAATTTGACTTAGTTTTTTAAGTTATGGGTAAAAAAATAAATAACAAACAAAGAAATTTAGAGGTAAAAATAGTATTTTCATACTTAATTAAATAAAAAAATAAAATAGTTACCGAATAAAGCTTTAATATTTCTCTGCGAAATTGTACTGCATGCAACATGTATGTTGTTTTTTGAAATTTGGCGAAACACCAAAATTTTAGAAATATAAACTATCCATTTTTGCATTTTTGAAATTCCAAAATGTCCTCAATGATCGTGCCGTACGATGTAATTAAATTTGATTGTTTATGTATTTGATAATCAACCTAATCTGATTCAACCAAAGAAATCCACTCAAATTGATTTGAATTTTATATTTCAATAAAATTTTTATTTTCAAATCTAAATTTATCTAATTGTTAAGTCCCCCCTCCTCCCTCTTATTTTTGTATATTTCTGATTCTATTTTCAAATATCAATTAACCTCAATCGCCTCGCAGTTTTTAATCTTAAGGTAAAATGCAATCCTTTTCCAATTTAAGGTGTGTTTAACTATACAAGTATTTAATTTTAAAAATGAGTTATTTTGAAAAAATTTAAAGTGTTTGACAACTACTCAAAATAGATTTTGAAACACTTTCAAAGAATATTTTAAACAACTTTATCAAAAGAGATTAAATAAAATGACTTTTGTGAAAAACATCTCTTAGTCAATCCAAACATGTCTTAATTTCCTTTAAAATGAAAAACAATTGTCGAATGAAGAAAAAGATCATTGACTAGTTATAATGTCAGCTATGAGGACAAAAATACTTGAGAAATTCGCCAAATACAAGGAAAAAGGAATCTGCCACAACGGAGATTGAGGGCTTTATATCTAACCCAAAACCAGAGAGAATAAAAGATAAAAAGGAAAGGACGATTGAATGAATGAGCTCATCATCTAATGGTTCAAAAAGTCTCGGGGACCATTTAGAATCATTTCTTAGGAGGCTTTTTACACCAATAACCTAATTAAATAGGTCAAATTGCAAGAATGACTCAAATCCATCATTTTTTTTATGAATAGCCTAATATGTTACAATATTACAAGCCCAAAAGTCCATAATACCCAATTAATTTATAGCATTTTTATTAAAAAAAAATGGAAAACATACAAATATAGGAAAAAAAAATGGAAATCATGTGCCTTAAAGTATTTTTTCCAAAATTTTAAAAATCCATCGCTAAAGGAAATGGAATTTTTTTTCGTCCCTAATTTATTTTACAAATTTTGAATATTAACTTAAAATTCATAATATCCAAATTTGGCGGATTGCATTTAATACATAATTATAGTGCCAAATTTTGATTTTCATCTATGTTTCATTTTTATTATATATACTAAGTTTATTTCAAATATATACAATGTTTATCTTAAACATATTTAGAACAATTACATATTTAAGTTTGTTATAATATATACCCTCTATTATAATTTTGGTCTCATTTATATTAAGAAATATATTTCATTTACTTTATCATATCTATCCATGTATATTTAGTCATTTTGCAAATATATGTCCCATATTATATAATAATAATGTTAGGACAAATTGCAAAATATATCTTCAAATATGGTAATTGTTGCAATTTTCACTTGTGGTTAGATGCTTTGTTTGAAGAAATTTCATAGTAGGTGAATACTTTTGGAAATATAACCACCCCAACATATTTCTAAGATTTAGGGATAACACATAAAGTAAGACACAATTAAATGAAAAACACTCATTAATGATGATATATTTCATAATTAATGATCAATAAAAATAAAAAAAACTCTCTAAATAATTAAATAAGAGAGAAAATGTACTACAATATTAAATTTGTCTTAAAAATCCACACAAATCTTATTATAAAATATTCTTCAAATTTAGGTTATTTCTGAAATATCGCTTGTGAAGTAGGTTGATTGTTTAAATCTTTCTTTCTTAAATCTTGGGACTAAAATGTTCGTATTGAAACTTTAAGAACTAAATAGACATCAAATTCAAACCTCAAGACCAAAAGTGTAAGTTATCTTAATAAAAATGTGAAGAAAACAAGTTGAAAATGAAGAACAAAAGAATTACAAAGTTAATAATAAATAATAACTATCGAAAAAGAGGCAACATTAATATATATATATATCACCATCTAAAATGGGCTATGCATGAAAACTTTTAATTTCCCCTTTATTCCGTGGATAATCATAAGGTTATATAATGTAATTTCACATTAAAATCATTAAATAAAAAGTGCACCTTATTTTTATGTTCACTTTAAAGGAAGATTTCCTTTTAAAAAAATTATATTTTATCTCTAAAATCTCAAATTTACCTTAAAAAGGAAAAAAATATAAAATAATCACATTTCAAAAGGTTTAGCTTAAGTTGAAGATGAATGATCATTAATACAAATGAGATTTGTAATTTTTTTAAATTATAGATGTTATTTACAAACATATACTATTAACATGAAAGACAATACATAATCCAACCACTTTGTCTTCAAAAGTATACACCAAATTGTTTAAACAAAGACCAGTTTGGTAATGTGATATCATAGGAAGGAATTTATTAGAATCCCCCACTACTAATTAATTCTTCAATGAAGCAAAAAGGGTCGGAAAGGAATGATCAAAGCAAACATTGCACCACAAGCAATGGGATCATATTAAAATTATTGATAGGAGCTTTGAACTTTTCTTCAAAAAAGGGGGAAAGAAAACAATTTCTTCTTCATTATAAAAATGTGAGATGAAGATTAAAAATGGTTTTAACTCATGTAGGTAAGTTGGAAAAAAAAATGGAGGAAAATGACCAGATGCTATTTAGTCCTCAAAAAATGGAAGGCAGAGCATTATTTATATTCTCATGTTTTTCAGGGGAAGAAATGAAAATGTGATTGGAGTTGAAGAGACTTGGGCTTGAAGCATAAAATAGTGGACTAAAGGATTACCTCTAAGATTGACATGGAAAATCCCACAAGTTTTTCCAACTGCCAAACAGACCCTTTGCATTGAATTCCAAGCTAGCTCTTCCCCTCCTTGCTGATGTAATTGCAACACCTGATATAATAGCAGCTGACTTATCCATTCCTATATAAGAGACTGTGCATCACACAACACATTCCTCAATAAAACTTGTCATTTTCTCCCTTTATCCATTCATTCTCTGTAAAAAATTGTTTGAAGTTATGGCAATGGAGGGAAAGCAGAAGTTCTTCCACGGAACACTTGAGGTTACCGTCTTCCATGCAACGGCATACACCCCGCCATCACCTCTGGATGTAAGTTCTGGATTATAAGAATGCAAACACATAATTTCAGTAAATAATAGGCATTTCTAAATATTCATTACAAATAATAGAGAGTAATCAAAATAGCTTTCTTTTGTGGCTCTTTTTTGTAGTGCATATTTTCTGGAGGAAAGCGTAGCTATGTGACCATCAAGATAGACAACAAGGAGGTCGCCCAGACAAGCCATGAACAAGACCGTGTATGGAACCAGACATTCCGAGTTCTATGCGCACATCCATTGACTTCTACTGTCACCATTACAATGAAAACATCTCGTTCTGTATTGGGTAAATTCTACATCCAAGCCCAACAGATTTTGAAAGAAGCAAGTTTTATCAATGGTTTCTTTCCACTTCTTATGGAAAATGGGAAGCCAAGTCCGGAGCTCAAACTTCGATTCATGCTATGGTTTAAACCAGCAATATATGAATTAAGCTGGAAAAAGATGCTGGGAAATGGAGAATACAAGGGGCTGAGAAATGCAACATTTCCTTTAAGGTCCAACTGTCATGTGACTCTATATCAAGATGCTCACCACCTCCCTACTTTTCAACCTCCATTTCATGGTTCGAGTACACCAAGAAGGCTATGGGAAGATGTATACAAGGCCATAGATAATGCAAAGCATTTGGTTTACATTGCAGGCTGGTCCTTCAATCCAAAGATGGTGCTGGTAAATCAAAGCAATCAACCTATCTTTGTAATCAATAATATTCTTTTCTTTTTTTCTGTTTTTTGCGGTTGAAGATGGCCAATACACTTTCAATGATCAGGTAAGGGACTCTCATACTGATATACCCTATGCTTTAGGAGTAAAGCTTGGAGAGTTGTTGAAGCAGAAGGCAGAGGAAGGAGTAGCTGTGAGAATACTGATTTGGGATGATGAAACATCCCTTCCCATCATCAAGAATGCCGGGATAATGAACACACATGATGAAGATGCTCGGGCATATTTCTTGCACTCAAAAGTCATATGTAGATTGTGCCCCAAATTACATCCTATGTCTCCACCAATTTTCTCTCATCATCAGAAAACCATAACCGTAGATGCTCAAACTCACATTAATGCACGAAACAGGGAGATTATGAGTTTCATTGGGGGTTTAGATCTTTGTGATGGTCGCTACGACACAGAACAACATTCATTGTTCCATACTTTGAACAGAGAATCCCACTGTTCAGATTTCTATCAGACGAGTATATCCGGTGCCAAACTTCAAAAAGGAGGGCCAAGAGAGCCATGGCATGACGTTCACGCTTGTGTAACAGGTGAAGCTGCTTGGGATATATTAACAAACTTTGAGCAAAGATGGACTAAGCAATCAGATGCTTCGTTGTTAGTACCAACAAGCATCTTACTAAAATTGATGCCCCAGCTCGAATCAAGCACAAACCCACAAAAGGATTGGAACGTGCAAGTTTTTCGATCTATTGACCATTTGTCTGCCAGCCAAGTGTTCAGAAACATGACCATCGAACGAACCATCCATGAAGCTTATGTTGAAGCTATCAGGCGAGCCGAGAGATTTATTTATATCGAAAACCAATATTTTATTGGAGGGTGTCACTTGTGGGACAAAGATCAACACTGTGGATGCACAAATTTGATACCAATCGAGATTGCGCTCAAGGTGGTTAATAAGATCAAGGCAAGGGAGAGGTTCACAGTTTACATAGTGATTCCAATGTGGCCAGAAGGACCCCCAGAGAGTGAATCAGTTGAGGATATGCTACATTGGACAAGGCAGACAATGGCAATGATGTATAGACTGATTGGAGAAGCAATCCAAGAAACTGGGGAAAAGGCCCATCCAAGAGATTACTTGAATTTCTTTTGCCTTGCAAACAGAGAGGAAGAGGGAAAGTGGGACTTTATTCCCCCACAGAGTCCCCAACATGCAACACAGTACTGGAATTCCCAACAACATAGGAGGTTCATGATCTATGTCCATTCCAAGGTCATGATAGGTAAAACTTCATATGTTCTGAATCTCATTTCTAAGCGGCATTTTAACAAACATGTAGAGAGCAATATAAAAACACGCTAACATCAATAGTCTTATTAGGGGCATTTTAACAAACAGGTAGACAGCATTTCAACAAACACAAATATCGAATGTCAAGCTCATTACCAGTTAAACTAGCACTGATTTAAAGCAAAAAACTGTCAAAGAAATAGAAACTAACCATGAACACGTCGGTGTTTTCCAGTGGACGATTTGTACATTTTGATTGGATCTGCCAACGTAAACCAGAGATCCATGGACGGAGACCGAGATACAGAGATTGCAATCGGATGCTACCAACTAGAAAACGACGGAGAAGAGTTCCCAAATGGAAGAGACATTTCAACATTCCGATTATCCCTTTGGTACGAACATACACAACGATTCGAAGAAGTGTTCTTAAACCCCGAAAGCTTGAAATGCGTTCAAAGGGTTCGTTCAATAGGAGATAAATCATGGGAAATTTACAGTGGAGAAGAAGTTGAAGACATGAAAGGGGTTCATCTGGTAACGTACCCTGTGAAGGTGAAAGAGGATGGGTCGATGGAGGATTTGGAAGAAAATGGAGGCCATTTTCCCGATACCAAATGCCCCATTAAAGGAAGAAGATCAATGATGTTGCCGCCCATTTTCACAACCTAGTTTTACTTTCTTCAATGGCGATGAGCTAACTCTGAATTTGCTTTGAAATTGTTCGAACCTCCATGAATGAATGAGAATACCCAACTGGGGAATTGTGGATTGGGGGGAAAAAGTTTCAATCTTTTTCATTTTTACATTTGTATTTTTTTAGTAAATAAATTATTTGTAACTCCTAATTGGTGTTTATTATAAACTGAGTATTATATTTTTTTAAGAGAGATAACAATTAAAATTCATTAGTTGGGTAACTATTTATTTTTTATTTTTAAAAATTAAGCAATACTTCGAGAAATTGTCCAAAATAACTTCCTTTAGTTTTCACATTTAAAAAATAGCACGCTTTCTGAAATCTCATAGAATTGGTTTTTCTTGAGTCTTCTCGGGCGAGATCGGGCCCGAGATTATGTTCGAAACGTAATGAATTCAAATTATCCAGTCGTGTAAAAGGACGAAAATACCCTTGCTTTTAAAAAACCCATTCATATACACGAAAACCCTTCAGACGATCTAGCTCCTCAACTTGCCCAAGATATCTCTACTTTCTCCGTGAAAAATTCATTCTTCACGGTTATTTGCATCCTTAAGCTTATTTTAGAGGTATTTCCTTCTTTAAGTATTTTGTTTCATTTTTAATTAGAGGTTTGCTAGCATTTTTGAATGTATAAGTATTTGGATCAATACTCCCAACCCTTTCATATACAACGAAATCTGGCTTGATGATTACGTATGTTGCAATATTTGTTCCTTTTTTTGTGTATTTAGCCTGTTATTGATAATTTTTTGGAATTTTCCCATGCTATTCAATTGAATTTGTTTAAATCTCGGTCGAGATTCGATGAAGTGGGCCCGAGATCGTTTGAATGTGTACCAAGATTGGGTTTAATACCTTTGAGTTTTGGGAATTTTATATACAATCTCGGGGTAAATGTAGCCAGAGTTCATCCCTGAGATTTTATACAAAATGGGATCAAAATCCTAATCTCGTGTCACGCCAGTATAAATGTCCCGAGTTCTTCCTTATTAAGGCACGATCTCGGGCGAATTTTCCACTAAACTCTTCACCGAGATTTAAGCTAGATTCCAGATTTATGTTATTTTTTGTTATTGTTTTGCCTACTTGATTTTTGAGTTGAATGTATGGCTTGTGGTATGTGTGACAGATGACATTGGTGACTAAGATCCGTACTTCTGACTATTTTCCAGTAAATCTAACTTGTTGTTCTCATCTGGCGAAAACAGTCTCGAATATTTAAAAAAAGTCAACACCTAGGCAGTTGTATATGTTTAGGCAGATTGTTTTTGTGCATTTTTTGGATGTGAAGTTAGTTTTATGGGTCTCTATTGAAAGATTTTATATCAAAGAGTTCCATGAGCGCGTTCGGATCGCTCTGATCTCACCGTGACCAAAATACAACAATATACATTCAAACATACAGTTATGCAAACAAAAAATTAATTATCGGCATACCAAGAACAAGATAAATAACAAGGGAGAGAGTTCCATACCAGTTGAAGATAGTCTTCGACACTTTGGAACTCAATACAACGGAACCCTTCAAGAGATCTACCAACGCCCAGTAGCAGCATCAACAGCAGCAGCACGAACAACCGCATGAACACGAACACCATGGGGACGACACCACCAGTAAAGAGCCTCGGGTATTCTAGGATTAAAAACCTAAAGGGTGGTCTTTGGTGAATTTGGTAGAGGAAGGAGGAAACACGAATCTTATAGGCGATAAGCAAGTGGGAGGGAAAAAGACGCTATCGCATAGTAGATTGCTTATCGTTTAGGAGAAGCTACACAATTGTGTAGGATTTACTGAACGATCGTTTAGGAAAAGGTATACGATCGTTTAGCTAAATCGGCACACTATATGATCGTTTAGAGAAGCTATGCGATCGTGTAGTCGACAATGTGTGATCGTTTAGGTGCGAGGTGGATGATCGTTTAGGTGGAGAGTGCTATCGTATAGGCTCTAAAAAAAAACTTAAGCGATCGTTTTCTTTTCTCCAACGTGCGCTTGTGAAATTCTTTTGGGCGATGACGACAGACTCTTCAAAAATGAAACAATTTCATCTTTATTTCATTAGTTACAATAACCGACTCATTCCCACTAACCCACGTCCAAACGTGAAATTTGGATTAATTATCATATAATTAATCAACTAATTAATTAATAAATATAATCATATTATATTTTTATCCTATAGTTTGATATCACATATCTACTATAGTATTTTCTCCTATACTTGATATAAATCATATTTATATCTAATTTCCTCCAAAATAATATATCTCATATATTTAGCCAATTATATCATATATAATTAACCAGTCCAATTATATCATATATAATCGAACTTCCTCTTGTCAATTTGAACATTTCAAATTAACCCAAACACTAGTTCTTAACTTTATCCAAGCTACCTAGGGGACCTAATGGACCTATGGCTCGAAGCTCCAACGGTCTGTGAATAACGGACTAAACTCTTTAGCCACGAGATCCATCATCCGTTAACTATCAGGCATTCTAGTAAAGACCAACAACTGAATTCTTCTTACCATAAATATATTTCTGTGTCCATCGAATATAACCAATCATGAGTACGATGACCCTTCATAGATGTTCATAAGTACAATTGGGCCAAATTACCGTTTTTCCCCTGTAGTTACATCTCACTCCTTAAGTACCACTGATTCCTCTAATGAACAATACAACATAGTCCAACTATGTGTGAACACCTCTCGGGCCAAGAGAAGGTGTGTGGCGCCACATTGTTCAAGCCCCGGAATCAACCCTTAAGGGAGCTATCTATCTACTTACCTCTGCCTCGGGGAATGAGTGAATTCCATCTTGTGTAGCTGAGTTCTCAGCTCCTAAATCAGACGAATCCCCAAAATGGTAGGTTTGAATCGGCAACCTGGCCACTCACACCCATACAAATCAAAGGACTGCCCTCAATGTCAGAAGTTCCCAACTCACTCAGGATTGAGATCATGTTACCTATGGTCATCCTAGTGAAGTGAAGTCTCTGTCATGAACGGTGTTATATAACGAGACATTAACACTTCGTGGTCAGGTCTTATACAAACTCTTTGTATAGGACGCTCCCGCTTGCATGTCCCTAACACAAATGATCAGAATCAGATCATCTGTGACAAGTCACAACACTTGTGACCATTCCACAAAGCGGCCCGCATTTGTAGCATTACCAGGATAAGGTTTCCCTCTTATATCCATATACTACAGACCATTTTGGTTATTACTCAAGACATGATCCACTTGTATGTCACCACATACATGCTTGAGTCACATACAGATAACCAGGGTTTTATGTTTATTGGTTTGTGGTAAAGTAAATAAAACAAGTAATTGAGCAAAAATACAAGATGTGAAGTAAATATCATATATTAACAACACAAGCGTTCGTACAAACTATTTATAAACTACAGGACACGAGACTTTAGGGCATCAACCCCAACCATCTCGCACTTGTCCTAAAGCGAAGTGGGGTGTACAATCAACTAGTACAAAACAATAAACTAGGACATAAAAGCCCAGTACAAGAAAATCTCCCACTTGCCCTAGTCCAGCTGCGGGCGATCCTGTAGACCCATGCTTCGTAGGTGACCCTAAAACACTGTAGCCGTGAGAGCCTTCGTAAATGGGTCCGCAACATTAAAATGGCCTGGGTTAGACTGATCTGTCTTATCTCCTCAACCTCTTGAAGGATCTTAGAACACATTTCCTTAGACAAAGTGACTCCATGCCTAAATGGCAATAGGCCCCTCCTAGAGTCCTGCATCGAGTACTTGAGCAACATCTTGTCAATGTATGATGCCTGAGACAGTGCTAACACTTTGTTCTTACAATCCTGAAAGATCTATATACGTAGAACAAACTGAGCCTCTCCCAAATCATTCATTTGGAATTGGGTCGCTAGTCAGTACTTAACTGCAGTCAGTAGACCTACATCATTCCCAATGAGTAGGATATCGTCTATGTACAATATTGAGAAGACTTACTGAATCATTGATGATCTTCCACTAGTCACAAGGTTCATCAAAGTTTTGGTCAAAGCCATACGATTTGATCGCAGTATCAAACCGTATGTTCCAAGATCGAGACGCCTGTTTCAGTCCATAAATAGACCGATTCAGTTTGCAAACCTTTTGCTCTTGACTTTGGGCTATGAATCCCTCGGGTTGCACCATATAAATGGACTTCTCAAGATTCATGACCTTGACCCATTCATTTTGGTCAACATCTTCCATTGCCTGCTTATAAGACAACGGATCCTCAACATCGACATTTGCTACCATAACAAGGATTTTCGTGAAACCCAGATAGCGAATGGTGTTGGATTTTATGTCCTAAAACTCGTAGTGTGTAAATTGATAAACATATTCTGTTTTGTTTTTTGATAAAATTTTTATTGAAATTGTAATCTTGAATCCAATAAACTAAGGTCCCAAGGCTATTTAATGTAGACTTGAACTTTATGTGATGACATAAAACATGGATCAAGTTCGAGTAAATAGCTTAAAATGGTTTATAGTATAGGGATAAGGTTGGGCGCCTTGTTCTGGGGACACTATAGATGTGGTCCACTTTGTAGTTAGTACAAACGATGTGATCATGAATCGTTTATATAGAGATATGTGAGTGAGGGCATCCTATGCAATGAGCTTGTATAAGACTGGACCACGACTTAGTCACTTTTTTTTATAACACCGTTTACTATATAAAACTGATTAATTCAAATTTGATGACCTAGGTAACTTGATCTCAATCCTGAGTTAATTATGAACTTCTATTTATTCGGGATTATCCTAAGATCTGCATGGGTGAGAGCAGTTCAACAACACTGACTCAATAAGCCTCCCATTTCAGGGGTAAGACCGGGTAAATAGCTGGGGACATAGGGGCAAGAAGAACTTCACTCCTACCTATCTCTAGTGGTAGTAGATAGGTTTTCCCTTAAGTGCTGACTTCAGAATAAGAATAAGGGGCCCCACCCTCTCACTAGGCTGAGAGGAACTAGATTTGTTGGTTGGACCGCAAATCAATTGTTCTTTAGAGGTTTAGTGGGACTGAAGGAACAAGAAGTGTTCTCGGGGGTAAAATGGTATTTTGACTTACTATGAAAATACCATTTATTGTTTATATCAGATGGATAGAAATATATCTACAGTGAGGGGAGTGCAACTACGGAACTTTAGTGGAATGACTCGTTAGTTAACAAATGTTGATTAATTAGGTTAAAGAGTTTTACCGGTTAATCTCGGATTATTGGAGCCCATAATCTGTAGGTCTATTAGGTCCCCTTGCTAGCTCATATGAATTAAACTTAGAACAGTATGTTGGATTAACTCGAATTGTTCGAATTAGGAAAAAGGATTAAAACCGACAAGTATATGCGATATCGCTATCGATTTTTTGTATGGCGCTCTATATTCAAATGTGATTTGAATTTCGAAAATATGAATGTGGATTCATGTTTGGGAGGTAAAAATTAATCAAGAGGGTCAAAGCTGTAAAAAGTCAAAGAGTTGACTTTTTCGTAAAAAGTCAAAGTTTGACTTTGATCAAATAGAAAAAGACCATTTTGCCCTTGACTAAGAGTTAGTGGAATTATCCAACATTTTTGTTGGATAATCCCACTAACTTAAGTGGGCTAGACCATTTTGCCCTTGACTAAGAGTTAGTGGAATTATCCAACATTTTTGTTGGATAATCCCACTAACTTAAGTGGACTATGTGTAAACATTATAGAATGGCACATAGCCCACTTTTGGTTTAGTGCTTTTGGAGGTGTTGATTTTTGGTGAGTTTTTACATGCATTAGATGCATGTAATTGTTTTATAAAAAGGAAGTTTTATAAAAACAAAAAATTTCTCTTTTCTCCTTTTAAGCAAGCTGAATTTTTATAATTTTTGGTTTTCCAAAATTCTCACCAAAATTTCTCCTTTCTTTCACACATTAACCTTGAACCACCATCTCTTCCCTTTTTCATTCCTTCATTCACCGGGTTCCCACAAACCCGGTTCTGAGTCTAGAGAATAGCGGGTAAACTCTAGTGGTGGTCCGGAAGAGTTCGGGTTGAGATTCAGCGAGAAAAAGCATTTTTCGATAGCTACAAAGGTTGTATTCTATCCTTTCTAGTTTACTGTTTTTTATACATTTGCATGCTAATTTCCTTTTAATTAAAAGCAATTAGAGTGTAATTAGATTCTTATTCCGCTGCGTATGTCTCGTGTTCCATCAAAACGATCGCATAGTACCATCGTATAGTAAATTCAACGTATCGTTTAGTTCCCACGCCAAAGCTATGACGATCGCTTAATGCTATCGTATAGCAAATTGAACGCATCGTTTAGCTCCCGCAGGTACACGATCGTCTAGCGTTCAACATCACAACGACTAGCTTTTTTTCACATCGTGAGCGTCTGGAGCTAGACAATCATTTAGCAACTGAAACCACAGCGACGATAAGAACAGAGGTTGATTTTTCTGGAACTGCAACTCGGCCTCTTCGCTTGTTTTTTCGATTTACAGCTTCATCTCAACTCTAAAGACTCCCAAATAAATTACAGGCTCTTGGGAACACTATTAAAGCTCATCAAGCCAAAGCCAATTACAAATTTAAAATGAGAAATTTAAGAGAATTAAACAGCTAAAACTCAGAAAAACCATATCAGTACACCAGTTTCATATTTCACATATTAAAACACCCACAAACCAAAATTAAATTGAATTGATACGAAAAGTTCGCGCACAAAAA
The DNA here is from genome assembly GCF_009727055.1 of Benincasa hispida. Classification (NCBI taxonomy): domain Eukaryota; kingdom Viridiplantae; phylum Streptophyta; class Magnoliopsida; order Cucurbitales; family Cucurbitaceae; genus Benincasa; species Benincasa hispida. The sequence continues at coordinate 83,787,354 of NC_052349.1, read as the reverse complement.
TTTGGCCCTCGGGGCAGCCCCGCCAGGCCCGAAAGCCATTTGGGGCCACCAAATGAGCTCCGTTCGTAAAATCATCTTGGTGCACAACTTTTTTTCATCGTTCCTAACCCCTGGGCCCGTTTTCGCTCGCCAAAAAGTTCTCGAACAAAAATTGGGCCCGGGGCAGCCCTGCAGGGCCCGATAGCCATTTGGCACAAAAGGAGCTCCGTTCGCAAAATCGTCTAGCGCACGACTTTTTTTCATCGTTCTTAACCTTAGGTCTGTTTTTCGCCCGCCGAAAAAATTGCACACAAAAATTGGGCCTCGGGGCAGCCACGCCGAGCCCAATAGCCATGTAGGGCACCAAATGAGTTTCAGTTCGCAAACCATCTAAGCTTTTTTTCATGTTTCTTAAACCCTGGGTCCGTTTTCGCATTTTTTGTTCGTCGAAAAGTTCACGAACAAAATTTGGGCTTTGGCCAGCCCCATCGAGCCGATAGCCATTTGGCGCACCAAATGAGCTCAATTCCCAAAAACTGTATGGCGCATGAATTTTTTCATCGTTCTTAACCCTTGGGCCCGTTTTTCGCATTTTCTCCTGTCGAAAGTTTCGCGCACAAAAATGGGCCTCGGGCAGCCCCGTCGAGCCGGATAGCCATTTTGGGACACCAAAATGAGCTCCGTTTGCAAAACCGTCTGGTGCACGACTTTTTTTCATCGTTCTTAACCCCTGGGTCCATTTTCGCGTTTTCGCTCGCCATAAAGTTTGCGCACAAAAGTTGAGCCCCAGGGCAACCCCGCATGGCCCGTTAGCCATTTCGGGCACCAATGAGTTTCGTTCGCAAAAACCGTCTGGCGCATGACTTTTTTTTCATCGTTTTCTTAACCCCTGGGTCCGTTTTTACATTTTGTTTGGCCTGGAAAGTTGCGCACAAAAAATTGGGCCCCGGGGCAGCCCCGCCGGGCCCGATAAGCCAATTGTGGAAGCACCAAATGAGCTCCATTCGAAAAACCAGTGTGGGCGCATGGCTTTTTTTCATCGTTCTTGACCCCTGGGTCTCGTTTTGTCCGTTTTTCGGGCCCATCGAAAAGTTCGCGCACAAAAATTGGGCTCCGAGGCAGCCCCGACGGCGCCCGATAGCCATTTGATGAGGCACCAAATGAGTTTCGTTTCGCAAAACCGTTTGGCACACGACTTTTTTTTATCGTTCTTTACCCTTACTGGTCTCCATTTTTCGTGTTTTCGCCCGCCAAGAAAGTTCGCGTACAAAAATTGGGCCTCGAGGTAGCTCCTCGTACTGGCCCGGTAGCCACTTTGGGGCACCAAATGAGCTCCGTTCGCAAAATCGTCTGGCGCTATGACTTTTTTCATCGTTCTTAACCCTTGGATCCATTTTTCGCGTTTCACCGCCAAAAGTCAGTGCGCGACGCACAAAATTGGGCCCCAAGCAGCGCGGCCTAGGCCCGATAGCCATTTGGGGCACCAAATGAGCTCCGTTCGCAAAACCATCTGGCGGATGACTTTTTTTCATCGTTCTTAACCCCTGGGTCAGTTTTTAGCGTTTTCGCCTGCTGGAAAGTTTCCGCGAAAAATATTGGGCCTCGGGGTAGCCCCGTCAGGGCTCTGATAGCCTATTTGAGACATGGAAATGAGCTCCATTTACACAAACCATCTGACGCAACGACTTTTTTTCATTGTTCTTAACCCCTGGGTCGATTTTCGCGTTTTCGCCCAAAAAGTTGGTACTCGAGGCAGCCCTACCAGTTCGGTAAGCTATTTGGGCACCAAATGAGCTCCATTTTCGCAAAACCGATTCTGGCGCACAGCTAGATTTTTGCATTGTTTCTTAAACCCCTGGGTTCGGCGTTTTCGCGTTTTCTGGTTCACCTCGCCGGAAAGTTCGTGCAACAAAAATTGTGCGCCGCGTAGCCCTGTCAATCTGATAGACATTTGGGCGGATCAACAATGAGCTCCACTCGCAAAACCACCTATTTTGGTGCATGGATTTTTTTCATCATTTCTTAACCCTTGGGTCCGTTTTTCGGTTTTCGCTCGCCATAAAGTTTGCGCACAAAAATTGGGCCTCAGGGCAAGCCCCGTTGGGGCCCAAATACAATTTAGGGCACAAATGAGCTCCGTTCGCAAAACCGAGTCTAGGCGCACAGCTTTTTTTTCATTCTTCTAAACCCCTTGGGTTCGTTTTTGCATTTTCGCTGGCCGGAAAGTTTCGCCACAACAATAAAATTGGACCCAGAGCAGCCCTGTCTGGGGGCCCCGATAGCCTTTGGGGCACCAAAATGAGCTCCGTTTCGCAAAAACGCGTTTGACGCATTGAACTTTTTTTTCATCGTTTTTTAACCCCTGGGTCCGTTTTTCGCATTTTCGCCCGTTAGGAAAGTTCTGACGCACAAAAACGTGTGCCCGATGCAGCCCCGCCGGTCCGTTAGCAGTTTGGGGCACCAAAATGAGCTCCGTTTGCAAAACCTCGCGGCGTACGAATTTTTTTTCATCGTTCTTAACCTTTGGGTCTGTTTTCGCAAGTTTCGTTCTACCTGACCAGAAAGTTCATGCACAAAAATTGGAATTGCGGTCCACAGAGGGCAGTCCTGCCGGGCCCGATATCCATTTGGTAAAGTTTGTGGATACCAATTGAGCTCCATTTGCCAAAATCGTATACTGCGCATGACTTTTGTTTCATCGTTCTTAACCTCTGGGTCATTTTTCTGCATTTTTCAACCCACCGAAAAGTTCAGCGCACAAAAATTGGGCCTCGGAGTCAGTACTGCTAGTATCCCGTATAGCATTGGTATTATGGAATAGCGACAATAGAGCTACCATTCACAATAAATCGTCCGACGC
>NC_052349.1:83780851-83784490 GCF_009727055.1 Benincasa hispida | reverse complement strand
AAATCCAGTTCCTCTCAGCCTAGTGAGAGGGTAGGGCCCCTTGTTCTTATTCCGAAGTCAGCACTTAAGGGAACAACCTATCTAATACCCTTAGAGATACCCTATGTCCCCAGCTATTTACTCAGTCTTACCCCTGAAATAGGAGGCTTATTGAGCCAGCGCTGTTGAGCTACTCTCACCTATGCGGATGTAAGGATAATCCCGAATAAACAAGATTTCATAGTTATCTCAGGATTGAGATCGAGTTACCTAGGTCATCAAATTTGAATTAGTCAGTTTTATATAGTAAAAGTGCCTAAGTCGTGGTCCAGTCTTATACAAACTCATTGCATAGGATGCCCCCACTCACATACCTTTATATGAACGATTCAGGATCACATCGTTTGTACTAACTACAAAGTTGGCCGCATCCATAGTGTCCCCAGAATAAGGCAACCAACCTTATCACTATACTATAGACCATTTTAGGCTATATACTCGAACTTGATCCATGTTTTATGTCATCACATAAAGTTTAAGTCTACATTAAATAGCCTCAGGACCTTAGTTTATTGGATTCAAGATTACAATTTCAATAACAATTTTATTGAAAAAAATAAAACAGAATATGTTTATCAATTTACAAACTATGAGTTTTAGGACTTAAAATCTAACAAACTCCCACTTGAACTAAAAATCCTAGTGGAGTATCACATTGTTGAATTTAAGTGAGAAACATATGAGTACAATAAAGATATGAATACAATAAACTAGGGCATATACTCAAAAGTTCCCTCACTTGTCCTAGTTTATAAACTTCGTAGACCTAGACTCTGTAGTTGACTTTTAAACACTTTAGCTGTGAGGGACTTTGTAAAAGGATCAACAATGTTTTGCTCAAAAGATATCTGGGTCACTACAACGTCTCCATGATGTACAATCTCTTGGATAAGATGGTATTTGCGCTTGATATTCTTGCCGCGCTTATAGCTTCTTGGTTCTCTTGAATTTGCAACTGCACCACTAGGGTGACAGGCAGATGCATATTTGGAACGACTTCCAAATCTGTCAAGAATTTTCTCAACCATACTACTTCCTTTGCTGCTTCATATGTAGCTACGTATTCAGATTCCATTGTGGAGTCCGCAATACAATTTTGCTTCACACTTCTTCACACTATTGCTCTTCCATTCAAAATGAACTCTGATCATGATGTAGATTTTCTTGCATCTTTATCGGTTTGGAAATCAAAGCCAGTGTATCCAGTAAGGATCAAATCCTTAGTACCATACACGAGAATGTAGTTCCTCGTTCTTTTAAGATACTTGAGGATATTTTTAATGGCAGTCCAATGATCATATCCAGGATTGGACTGATACCTACTGACTATCCCTATTGCGTAGCATATGTCAGGTCTAGTACATAACATTGCATACATTAGGCTCCTTAAAGCGGAAGCATATGAAATGTGTCTTATATCCTCAACCTCTTGAGATGTCTTAGGACATTGATCCTTTGACAAATGAATTCCAGTTGTAAGATAACAGATCTCTTTTGGAATTTTGCATCTTATACCTAGACAACAGTTTGTATATATAAGTTGCTTGAGACATGGCTAGTGTTCTATTCTTGCGGTTCCGAATAATCTGAATCTCGAGAACATACTGCACATTTCTTAAATCTTTCATTTGAAACTACGTTGCTAGCCATTTTTTGATGTCAGTTAGGTAACCTACTTCATTCCCAATGAGTAGAATATCGTCAACATATAAAACTAAGAACGCTATAGTAGAATTGACGATCTTCTTGTAAACACAAGGCTTGTAACCATTCTGTTCAAAGCCATAAGATTTGATTGTAGTATCAAATCTTATATTCCAAGATCTAGAAGCTTGTTTTAACCCATAAATGGATTTTTGAAGCTTACAAACCTTTTTTTCTTGACCTTGTGCAATAAACCCCCCTAGTTGAGCCATATAGATAGTCTCTTCAAGATCGCCATTTAGAAAGGCTGTCTTGACATCCATCTGCCAAATTTCATAGTCATAAAAGGTGGCAATGGATAAGAGTATTCTAATCAACTTAAGCATGGCAACGGGAGAGAAAGTTTCTTCATAGTCCATTCCCTCTCTCTGGGTATAACCCTTTTCCATAAGTCAAGCCTTAAAAGTCTGTACTTTATCGGCTTGGTCTCGTTTTCTCTTGTAGATCCACTTAAAACCAATTGGTTTTACATCATTTGGTTGATCTATAAGTTTCTAGACAGAATTGAAGTACATTGACTCCATTTCAAGGTCTATGGCTTTGACACACTGATCACGATCCACATCTTTCATTGCTTGTTTATATGTCGATGGATCCTCTATGCCGTCATCAGGTATGACGACTTGTGTTTCTATTAAACCCAAGTAACGATTAGGCTGATGAACAACCTTCCTACTACGTCCAGGAAGTTTCAACTTTTGATAAGGTGTGACTGACCAAATGTGCTAGTTTTATCTATTACTTTAGTAGATGAACTAGCTCTATCTGTAGCGTCTTTGAAAATTTCATTCAATACTAGTCTACTGCGAGGTTGATGACTTCTTATGTGGTCTTCCTCTAAGAATGTGACATTTGTCGATACAAATATCTTATTCTCTTAAGGATCGTAAAATAGACCACCTTTTGTTTCTTTTGGATAACCTATAAATAGGCATAGTTTTGAACGACGTTCCAATTTTTTAGGATTTTGCACCAACACGTGTGCCGGGCATCCTCAAATCCTAAAGTGACATAAACTGCCTTTATGCCCTTTCCATAGCTCATATGGTGTTTCTTAAACACTTTTAGAGGGAACGTTATTCAAAATATAGACAGTTTTTTCTAATGCATGTCCCTAAAAGGAATCAGGTAACTTAGCAAAGCTCATCATTGAGCGAACCATGTCCAAAAGGTTCTATTTCTTCTTTCAGATGCACCGTTTTGCTGAGGCATATTAGGTGCAGAGAGTTGTAACTTGATTCCGTGTTCTATCATATAGTCCTAGATTCTTAAGTCCATGTACTCCCCACCTCGATCCGATTGTAATGTCTTAATTTTTTTACTTAACTGGTTCTCAACCTCAGCCTTATATTCTTTGAACTTTTCAAAAGAATCAGACCTTTAATGCATTAGGTAAATATGACCATACGTTGAATAATCATCAATAAAACTGATGAAATATTCATACCCACCTCGAGCTTTGACATTCATCAGTCCACAGAGGTCCGAATGTACGAGCTCTAAGGGTACTGTGGCTCTGAGACCTTTTCCAATAAAAGATCTCTTAGTTATTTTTCCCTCAAGACAAGATTCACATGGAGGTAAAGAATTGCCTTCTAACTGATTTAGGAATCCATTCTTAACTAATCTCTCAATCCTTTTGAGATTTATGTGGCCAAGACTTAAGTGCCATAGATAGGCATTAGAAGAAACTTTTGTCTTTTATTTTGAGTTTCGGCTGTTCTAAACATCTCAGTATTTAAGACAAATTTTTCTTTAGTTGGTCTTAACTTATATAAGTTGTTTTCAAGTATAGCAGAACAAATTTGAACACCTTTTCTGAAAATGAACGCTTCATTAATTTCAAAAGATATTTTATACATTTGTTCTAATATAAATATGATAGATATTAAATTC
>NC_052349.1:83778056-83780106 GCF_009727055.1 Benincasa hispida | reverse complement strand
TGCGACCTAATGGAAGAGACTGTAGGATGTGTTGACACACTTTTTTTCCCCACTTACTATGAACAACTTCCCCTATTCACCTTGGTATTGACTCATGCAAACACTCTCTGAATGGAGTCCGCTCCTTGAGTGGCCCAAAGCCAAGCATGAATCTCACGGTGTGAACTCTTAGGGACGCTAGAGCTAAAAGTACATTACTTCTCTCCAGCTTAAGTGTTCTAGACGGTTAGGGTATAAAATACTTAGCGATACATTTCGGCTAACTTAAACATATGCTAAGTCTTGGTGATTCATCCGAGTATAACTTTTATACTGGATTTTTAACCTACGATTTCTAGGTGATAAACAAATTTTATTACCTCACACTGCTCACACATGCTCATAAAATCGGTTTAACCTAACTCAGACGCCGGCTCGATCTCCAGGTAGTAGGTGTTCTGTGAACCGTCAACTTAAATACCTTCAACCTTAGTCATTTTATCTGACTTTTTGCCAAGATCTTGCCGGATGAGTTTTCTTGTAATTTTGGTTTTACAAGATATTGATCTATTTTCTATAAAAATTAGGATTGCTCGATGGTTAACCCTAAGTCAGCATGCATCTTATCTGTATTATAGATTTTAGAAGTCTAGGTTATTTTATAAAAATTATCAAATAAATTATAACAATTATAACCCTAGAGCATTCATCTATAACATGTTTCCTTCAAACAAACATGCTTTAATATAACACTTATATTAAAACTAAGCACTTATAACATATAACAAATGCATGTCACATGCTATTCCTATGGTGGGGTTTTAAAACTATATGGCATACTATATGCACACATAATCAAACAACATTATACATCATATGCATAATAGGTAAACAACACAAAAGTGGACCGATTTTGGCATTAAAAAGAAACAAATAACTAATTTATTACAGAAATCAGCAACCAGCTTCCCGGAACCGGCTTCAAACACTTTGAACCATCAGGAACTGCTTAGAAACCAATCGAACCGGCCCAAAAACACCAAAAACCAAGTTGAACCGGTCAAACCGACTCAACCAGGTCAAACGAANTTTCATCGTTCTTAACCTCTGGGTCTGTTTTCACGTTTTCGCCCACCGGAAAAGTTCGCGCACAAAAATTTGGCCCCGGGGCAGCCCCACTGGGCCCGATAGCCATTTGGGTCACCAAATGAGCTCCGTTCACAAAACTGTCTGGCGCACGACTTTTTTTATTGTTCTTAACCCTTGCATCTGTTTTCGTATTTTCGCCTGCCGAAAAGTGAATAAGTAAAACAACATGCAGCGGAAGTATCAAGGATCCATAAGCTTTCTAATTCACTAATTTTAGGAAAAACTAAAGCATGCTCTTCTCAAAAAGTGTGTTTTCTGAACATATCTTTGATGAACTCTCCAAGAAAATGCCTATTTTGGTATTGTATTCACTTGTTATGAGCGTGAACCACCTTAAAGCCTTCCCTACATTGCTCTTGGAGCTTTTGGCAGAGTTGTGGAACTCAAGAACAGCTTGAAGATGTGAAGAAATTAGAGAAACTCACAGTAGCCTGACTAAAGAAGACAACTTCTTCTTCAGAAAAATTTCTCTCAAATTTATGTATTATCCTTTTCTCCAACAACTCCAATCTTCTTTATATATATTTGATGAACATGCAAAGAGATGGAGTGCATGGCTTGCAGCTCATGCTTGGAGAAACAAACTATAGAAGATAATACTTTTTGTGTGAGCATAAAGACGATGATAATGGAAAAAACCCATTTTCCATTTTTCTGCAACACGCAAACGAATTTCCAAATTAGTCGATTAATCTCGATTCGTTAACTAATGGGACAGTCCACTATAGCCCATAGTTGAACTCCCCTCATTGTAGATATATTATGTCCACTTAATAACCATAATCAGTAAGTCGATCCTTCACAGGTTGTTTGTAATCATAGCTAGGTCAAAAATACCATTTTACTTCTGTTACCACACCTTGTTCCTTAAGTTCCTACTGAAAGTTTGCGCACAAAAATTGGGCCTCGGGGCAGCCCTACC
>NC_052349.1:83727107-83778031 GCF_009727055.1 Benincasa hispida | reverse complement strand
AGGGCACTGATAGCCAATTTGGGGCATCAAATTGAAGCTCCGTTCGGCAAAACCGTCTGGCGCGATCGACTTTTTATCCATCGTTTTTTTAGGAACCCTTGGGTCTGTTTTCGCAGTTTCGGCCAGCTAGAAAGATTTGACACAACAAAAAATGGGACCCCAGGCGCAAGGGCCCATATGGGCCCGATACGCCATTTGGGGCACCAAATGAGTCTCCGTCGACAAAACCTATCTAGCGCAAACGACTTTTTATATCATCGTTCATTAACCCCTGGGTTTGTTTTTCGCGTTTTACGCCACGGCCGGAAATTAGTTGCACAAAAAGTTGGGTCCAGAGCAAGCTCTGTTGAGGCCCTGATAGCCATTTGCGGGCACCAAAAAATGAGATCCATTCGCAAAAAACCGTATAGTGCGCACGACTTTTTTCAATTCGTCTTAACCCCTTGGTAGAACTCATCAGCGCGATAGTCATTTGAAAGCAACCAACTGAGCTTCTCACATTAAATCGTCTTGGCGCATGACTTTTTTTTCATCGTTTCTTAAACGCCTTGGTTCGTTTTCGCGTGTTTTCGACACACGGAAAAGTATTTGTAGCACAAAATTGCGGCCCCATGGGCATCCCACCGGACCTGATAGCCATTTGGCGGGTACCAAATGAGCTCAGTTCGCACAAAAGCCAGTCTGGCGCAAATACTGAATTTTTATTTTAAATCTGTTCTTAACGCCTCTAGAGGGCTTCCTATTTTTGGCGTTTTCTCCTATGTACGGATAGTTTGATGCACACAAATAAATTGTGGTCCCTAGGCAGCCCTGCCGGGGCCCAGGATAGCCATTTTGAGGCACGAGAATTGAGCTCCATTCGGCAAAACATCTAACCGCATGAACTTTTTTCATTGTTCTTAACCCCTGGGTTCGTTTTCGAGTTTTTCTCCCCACCGGAAAGTTCGCGCGACAAGAAATGGGACCCGATGGTAGCCCCGTCGAGGCCGATAGCCATTTGGGGCATCAACATGATCTCCGTTTGCATAAACCGTTGCTGGCACGGCTTTTTTTCATATGTTCTTAACCACCCTGGGTCCGTCTTCTGCAATTTCGCACGCACGGAGAAGTTCGCACACAAAAAATATGGGCCAAGGGTAACCATCCAGCTCGGGCCCTGATAGCCAGTATTGGGCTACAAAAATGAGTCTCCATTCATAAAACCGTCAGTGCGTTACAACTTTTTTTTTATCGTTCTTAACCCTTGGGTTTGTTTTTCGCGTTTTCGCACCGCTGAAAAGTTCAACGAGATAAAATGGCCCCGGGGCAGGCCCCGCCGGGCTCGGATAGGCCAGTTTGGACACCAAATGTAGCCTTCGTTCGCAAAAATCGTCTGCCACATGACTTTTTTCATCGTCTTACCTGGGTTCCGTTTTCGCAATTTTTTCCTCCGCCGGGAAAGTCGCTAGCTACAGAGCTATTGAATTTATCTTTATGGGGCAAGCACAAAAAATAGTAGGACACCCCGAAGGGCAGGCTGCCCGCGGCCCCGAAATATTGCGCATTTTATAGGTGACCAAAATGAGCTCCCTTTCAGTAAACTGTCTAGGCATGGCTTTTTTCATCGTTCTAACCGCTTGGTTCTGTTTTCCGCGTTTTTGCGCCAGAGAAAGTTCGGCACAAAAAATCGGGCCTCGGGGCAGGCCCCGCTGGGCCATTAGCATTTGGGCACCAAAATGACTCTTCTGTTCGTAGAAACCGTCTTCTTGAGGCGGCACGACTTTAGTTTTCATCCTTCTTAACCTCTGGGTCTTTTTTTCACGTTTTTCTCCTGCTGGAAAGTCGCACTACACACTAAATTGGTATCTGGGCAGCCCGCCGGGCGGCTACCTGATAACTCATGTTGATCTTCTCCATGCCGTTTCGCAAATGGTTTTGACCTCACGCAACATGAATCCACATTCCATATTTTCTAAAATTCCAAATCAATGTGTGATGCACGCACACTGAATTAGATTGCGCCATTTATAGACACTACTAATTAACTAGATAAGACTGAAATATAATTAGATAAAATATAAAACTCACTTTTGAATCGGCTTTGGCTCCCCTACTCTAATCGTGGATCTACCTAAATCGTGTGAGAAACATACTTCACTCTAAATCGGCGATTGAAACGTCTACTCAGGTCTTACAACTCTAATAGTGAGTACGCTCCAGATCCCATGGAAGGCCTGAAGTGGAAACTGGATATATCATAGTGAGCCCTCCAACCATCCGAGTTTACTGGCTACGAAATTTTTACAACTAAATTACTGTCAACATATTGATAACTTAAACGTCATTCTACTAAAGTCTCGTAGTTGTACTCTCCCCATTCATCTGTATGATATATTTCGTCGACCATCTGTATAACAATCAAAGTGAGTGCTCATATCTTTCTCACGTGTGTTCGTAGGGTTTTTGCTGTGGTCAAAATACAGTGTTTGGAACCGCTGAGAACACTTCTATGTGTTTCTTCAGTCCCATAAACCTCAATAAAGAACAATTTGATTTGTAGGATCCATGCAACACGAACAAATCCAGTTCCTTCTCAGCCTAGTGAGAGGGTAGGGCCCTTGTTTCTTATTCCGTGAAGTCTCACAACTTAAGGATAACAACCTAATTCTATCCTCCTTGGATGGGTAAGATCTTATCCCTGATGTTGCCCCAGCTATGTTGACCTAGTCTTTCCACTAAAAAGGGTGCGTTATTGATGCCACGCTGTTGATGCTACTCTCACCTATCGATGTAAGGATAAATCTAGAATAAACAAGATTTCATAGTTATCTCAGGATTGAGATCGAGTTACCTAGGTCATCAATATTTGAATTAGTCAGTATTTTATATAAAAAATGTGCGTAAGTCGATGGTTCAGTGGTGCTTATACAAACTCATTGCATAGGATGCCCCACTCAACATACTTTATATAACGATTTCAGATCACATCGTTTGTACTAACTACAAATTGCCGCATCCATAGTGTCCCCAGAAAGGCAACCAACCTTATCCTATACTATAGACCATTTTAGCTATATACTGAACTTGATCCAGTTTTATGTCATCCAATAAAGTTCAAGTCTACATTTAATAAGCCTCAGGACCTTAGTTTATTGGATTCAAGATTACAATTTCAATAACAATTTTATCGAAAAAAAAAACAGAAATGTTTATCAATTTACAAACTAGATTTTAGACATAAAAACCATCAACACAATCCCACTTGAACTAAAAAAATCTAGTGAGTATCACATCTGTTAATTTATGAGAAACATATGAGATACAATAAAATATGAATTAAATAAACTAGGCATATACTCTCAATAAGTTCTCCACTACTTGTCTAGCTATAATACTTGCAGTTTAGACCTTAGACATCGTATAGTTGAACTTATTAAACACTTAGCCATTAGGAGCCTTTGTAAAAGGACCAAAATTTTTGCTCAAAAGATATCTGGCGCACTACAACGTCTCCAACTGATGTACAATCTCTTGGATAAGAGTGGTATTTGCTTGATATTCTTGCCGCGTTTATGGCTTTCTTGGTTCTTCTTGAATTTGCAAGCCACTATATCCAACTATAGAGGTGAAGGCAGATGCATATTATAGGAACGACTTCCAGAATCTTCGAAGAAATTCTCAAACATCAATTCTTCCTTATGCATGCTTCAAACAATGTAGCTACGTATTCAAGATTCCATGTGAGTCGCGCAATACAGTTTTGCGCTTCACACTTCTCACACTATTGCTCTTCCATTCTAGAATGAACACTGATCCTATGAGTAAATTTCTTGACATTCTTTACGGTTGGGAAGACTCAAACCCTCAGTTGATATTCAATAAGTGATCAAACCATTATAGTACCATTACACAGACACGTATTACGTTCTTTTTAAAATTACTTTGACCGAATATTTTTTTAATGAGCAGTCCAATGAATTCATTTCCAGGATTGACTGATTATCTACTGACTATCCCATTGCGCTCAGCAATGTCAGGTCTAGTACAATAACATTGCTACATTAGGCTCCTTAAACGGAGCATATGAAATGTCGCTACTCAATTTTATATGCCTCAACCCTCTTTGAGATGTCTTTAGGAATTGATCCTTTGACAAATGCATTCCAGTTGTTAAGATAACAGATCTCTTTTGGAATTTTTTGCATCTTTATTACGTTAAGACAAACAGTTCCTGTATTAATATTAAGTTGCATTGGGAGGGACATGGGCTAGTGTCTATTCTTGCGGTTTAACCGAATAAATTCTGAATCTCACGATTGAACAAGTTACTGCACATTTCTTAATCTTTCATTTGAAAACTACGTTGCTAGCATTTTTTGATGAGTCAAGATCCTTAGCTAACTACTTCTATATTTCCCATTATGAGTAGAGATAGGTCGTACAACATGGAGACAAACTTGATGAACTGGGCTCAGGTATAGTTTAACCGAATTGCGAGTCTTCTTGTAAACACAAGGCTGTGATAACCATTCTTGTTTCATAGCCAATTAAGAATTTTGATTGTAGTTATCATAATCTTATTATTCAAGATCTAGAAGCTTTGTTTTAACCTCATAAATGGAATATTTTGAAGCTTAACAAAACCTTTTTGATTTACTTTTGACCTTGTGCTAATAAACCCCCCTAGTTGAGCCATAATAGATAGTCTCTTCAAGATCGCCATATTAGAAAGCTGTCTTGACCATATACCATCTGCCAAAATTTCATAGTCATAAAACAGGTAGGCAATGGATAAGAGTATTCTAATCACTTTAAGCATAGGCTAACGGGGAGGAGGAAAGTTTCTTCATCAGTCCTTTTCCCGTCTCTCTGGGTATAACACTCAATTCCATAAGTCAAGCTTAAAAGTCATGTAAATATTTATCGGCTTTGGGTCATCACGTTTTCTCTTGTCAGATCCACTTAAAACCAATTGGTTTACATCCATTTGGTTCTTGTTACTCATATTTAAGTTTCTGATCAGAATTGAAGACATTGGACTCCACTTTCAAGGTCTATGGCTCTTGACACATGACACTGATCCACATCTTTTCATTGCTTGTTCTATATTGTCGATGGATCCTCTTTATGCCGTCATCAGTTAGTATTGACGACTTGTGGGTGCTTCTATTAAACCCACAATAGTAACGATTACTGGCTTATACAAACCTTCTACTTACGTCCAGGAAAGTTCAACTTTTGATAAGTTGTGACTGACCAAATGTGCTAGTTTTAATCTAGGATACTTTAGTAGATGAACTTGAAGCTTCTAATCTGTAGCGTCTTGTGGAAAATTTATATATCGAGATTACTTACTCTTACTGCGACCCAAAGCGCCCGTTGGATGTACTTCTATGGTGGTCTTCCTCTAAGAATGTGGACATTTTGTCGATTACAAACTATCTTATTCTGTTAAGGATCGGTAAAATAAGAACTCACCTTTTGTTTCTTTTGGATAACCTAATTATAAATTTAGGCTAGTATTTGAACGACCGTTCACCAATTTTTTAGGTATTTTGCACCATATTCACAATGATGTCGATGATACCTCTCAAATCCTAAAGTGACTATTATAACTGCCTTTTTGCCCCTAATTTCACCATGTCATTATGAGTGTTTCATTAAACCAGCTCTTTTCATTAAGACGGGAATTCAAGATATTCAAAAATCATAGACAGTTTTTCTAATGCATAAGTCTCACTAAAACGGAATCAGTGTAACTATAGCAAAGCTCATCATTAGCCGAAACCGATGTCCAAAGGTTCTTTATTTTTCTTCTGTTTCAAGATGCCACTCCGTTTTTGCTTGAGGTCATAGTGTAGTGCAGAGAGTTGTTAGCTATGATTCCGAGTGTTCTATCATATGTCCTAGATTCTTAATTTCCAGTTAACTCTCCAACCTTCGCGATTCCGATGTTGTATGAATGCTTAATTTTTACTTACTGCCTCAACCTCGCCTGGTATATTACTTTTGAACTTTTCAAAAGATACAGACTGTTAATTATGAGCTAATTCTACACGCTCTCACAGTTATGACCTCATTGACTGTTGAATACATTTCAATTCAATATATATGGCTGTATGTAAACAAATATTATCATACACCACCATACGAAGTCGTATATTGACATTACATCAGTCACACACAGAGTAACCGAATATAGTTACGAGATCTTAGGGTTACTAGTGGCCTTTGAGACCTTTATCACAATAAGAAGAATTTCTCTAAGTATAATATTATTTATACCACTTCAAGAACAAAGGAATATACACCATAGCGTGATGTAAAGAAATAGTGCCTAACTTAATAAATAACTAAACTAGAATTTAGGATCCATTCTTAACTAATCTACTCAATCCTTTTGAGTGTTTATGTGGCCAAGACTTAAGTGCCATTAGAATAGGCATTAGAAGAAACTTTTGCTCTTTTATTTTGAGTGGCCGCGCTGTTCCTAAAGTACATCTCTTAGTTATTCTCAAGACAAAATTTTTCTTTAGTTCTGAGTTCTACTACCTTATATTAAGTGTTTTTCAAGTATAGCTGGCCCAGAACAAATCTTTTGAATTATCTTTTCTGACAACTAATCCGAACGCTTCTTAATTTAAAAGATATTTTTATACATTTTCCCTCAATACTCAATATCTTGATAGATATTATCTCTGGTCTTCATTTTACGTGAGCATACAAAGCATTTTTAAGTATGATATATCTTTATCCATTGAAAATACAACTCAAGCTCTCCCTTATAGCTACGTTCACCGGCGAGAGACAATCACTTTAACACTGTTTCGAACCTTGAGCGAGATGATCTCGGCCTTCTTCAGACTTTTTTTCAGGAACCTAGTGAGTTTCTTTGAAAAAGAGAAGCAAATATGATTAGTGGCTTCCTGAATCCAATGATCCAAGAGTTGAAGTGTTATCATTTACTCCACTAAACAGTTGTTTCAGCAACTAGTAAATTCCTATTTGCCTCTTTTGTCTTTACTTTTGAGAGGCAGGTGACCTGTAGGATCGAGATTCTCTTAGTAAGACATAATCTCATGGTCATCTGATTTTTTAGTGTTGAATTTTAGATCTTGTTTATTCTATGTATAGTCGTAACAACTCTTCAGAAGCTAATTTAGTTGAACTTAAAGAGCTATGTCATAGTCTGGTCAACGTGCGCTGGCACGGTCAACGGAAGCACAGTGCGGGTCAGTCGACAGAAAGCGCGTGGGCGCGTAGGTCGCGGAGGCGGAGCGGGCGGGCGCACGGGCGCGCGGGTCGTGCTGCTTCGAACCAGGTCACGGAGGGGGGGCGACAGTTGACAGATGGCGCGCGTAAGGCTACTTCGAATCAGGTTGGACCTCGGGCTGGCGGGCGGGTCGTTAAGTCTGGTGGGCAAAACGGGGCTGGAAGCAATTTTTTTCAATTTTTGAAGCTGTCATCTCTCCTGAAATCGAGTAATTACAACCTAATTTCAACTCTAATGACTCTAACAAATTTACAGACCCTTTTTCACACATTAATGCTCATAAACATGTGAGCAATTACAAATTTCCACAAGAAATTTAAAGAAAAACAATGCCAAAATCATAAAAAAATCCACTTTAATCTACATTTCATTCAACATTTGAAAGAAAAGAAAAACCTACCCACCAAAAACAATTGAGCGTAATTAAAGCATGCTCTGGTACCACATGTTGGAACACGAGACATATGTAGTGGAATAAGGATCTAATTACACTCTAATTGTTTCTAATTAAAAGGAAAATGGCATGCAAGTATAGGAAAAACAGTAAACTAAAAGGGATAGAATACAACCTTGTAGCTCCCGAAAAATGCTTTTTCTCGCTGAATCTCGATCCGAACTCTTTCAGACCACCACTAGAGTTTACTCGCTATTCTCTGGACTCAAAACCGGGTTGTGGGACCCAGTGAATGAAGGAATGAAAAGGGGAAGAAATAGTGGTTCAAAGTTAATGTGAGAAAAAGGGAATTTTTGGTGAGAATTATGGAAATAAAAAATTATAGAAAAATTAGCTTGCTCAAAGAGAAAAGAAAAGAAGTTTATTTCAAAAGAAAACCTCTTTTTATAAAACTATTACATGCATTTAATGCATGTAAAAACTCACCAAAGATCAACACCTCACAAAGCACTAAACCAAAGTGGGCTATGTGTCATTCTATAATGTTTACACATAGTCCACTTAAGTTAGTGGGATTATCCAATAGAAATGTTGGATAATTCCACTAACTCTTATACAAGGGCAAAATGGTCTTTTTTTCAATTTGGTCAAAGTCAACCCTTTGACTTTTTACAGTTTTGACCCTCTTGACTAATTTTGACCTCCCGAACATGAATCCGCATTTATATTTTCAAAATTCAAATCACATTTGAATATAGAGCGCCACACAAAAAACCGATAGCGATATCGCATATACTTGTCGGTTTTAATCGCTTTTCCTAATTTGAACAATTTAAATTAATCCAACATATGGTTATAAGTTTAATTCGTATGAGCTAGCAGGGGAAACTAATGGACCTACAGATCATGGACTCCAAAAATCCGAGATTAACCGGTAAAACTCTTTAACCTAATTAATCAACATTTGTTAACTAACGAGTCATTCTACTAAAGTCCCGTAGTTGTACTCCCCTCACTGTAGATATATTTCTGTCCATCTGATATAACCATAATCAGTAAGTCAATCTTTCACAGGTTGTTCGTGGTTTTGGCTGGGTCAAAATACCGTTTGACCCCCGAGAACACTTATTGTTTCTTCAGTCCCACTAAACCTCTAAAGAACAATTGATTTGTGGTCCAACGAACAAATCCAGTTCCTCTCAGCCTAGTGAGAGGGTAGGGCCCCTTGTTCTTATTCTGAAGTCAGCACTTAAGGGAACAACCTATCTACTACCCTTAGAGATGGGTAGGAGTGAAGTTCGTCTTGCACCCTATGTCCCCAGCTATTTACCTAGTCTTTCCCCTAAAATAGGAGGCTTATTGAGCCAGCGCTGTTGAGCTACTCTCACCTATGCGGATGTAAGGATAATCTCGAATAAACAAGATTTCATAGTTATCTAAGGATTGAGATCGAGTTACCTAGGTCATCAAATTTGAATTAGTCAGTTTTATATAGTAAAAAGTGTTATAAAGTAAAAGTGACTAAGTCGTGGTCCAGTCTTATACAAACTCATTGCATAGGATGCCCCCACTCACATATCTTTATATGAACGATTCAGGATCACATCGTTTGTACTAACTACAAAGTTGGCCGCATCCATAGTGTCCCCAGAACAAGGCAACCAACCTTATTCCTATACTATAGACCATTTTAGGCTATATACTTGAACTTGATCCATGTTTTATGTCATCACATAAAGTTCAAGTCTACATTAAATAGCCTCAGGACCTTAGTTTATTGGATTCAAGATTACAATTTCAATAACAATTTTATCGAAAAAAACAAAACAGAACATGTTTATCAATTTACAAACTACGAGTTTTAGGACATAAAATCCAACAAACTCCCACTTGGACTAAAAATCCTAGTGGAGTATCACACTGTTTAATTTAAGTGAGAAACATATGAGTACAATAAACATATGAATATAATAAACTAGGGCATATACTCAAAAGTTCCCCTACTTGTCCTAGTTTATAAACTTCGTAGACCTAGACTCTGTAGGTGACCTTCAAACACTTTAGCCGTGAGGGCCTTTGTAAAAGGATCAATAATGTTTTGATCAGAAGATATCTGGGTCACTACAACGTCTCCACGATGTACAATCTCTTGGATAAGATGGTATTTGTGCTTGATATGCTTGCCGCGCTTATGGCTTCTTGGTTCTTTTGAATTTGCAATTGCACCACTATTATCACAATATAGGGTGACAGGTAGATGCATATTTGGAACGACTTCCAAATCTATCAAGAATTTCCTCAACCATACTTCTTCCTTTGCTGCTTCACATGCAGCTACATATTCAGCTTCCATTGTGGAGTCTGCAATACAGTTTTGCTTCACACTTCTCCACACTACTGCTCTTCCATTTAGAATGAACACTGATCCTGATGTAGATTTTCTTGCATCTTTATCGGTTTGAAAATCAAAGCCAGTGTATCCAATAAGGATCAAATCCTTAGTACCATACACAAGCACGTAGTTCCTTGTTCTCTTAAGATACTTGAGGATATTTTTAATGGTAGTCCAATGATCATATCCAGGATTGGACTGATACTTACTGACTATCCCTATTACGTAGCATATGTCAGGTCTAGTACATAACATTGCATACATCAGGCTCCCTAAAGCGGAAGCATATGGAATGTGTCTTATATTCTCAACCTCTTGAGGTGTCTTAGGACATTGATCCTTTGACAAATGAATTCCATAGTTGTAAGGTAACAGACCTCTTTTGGAATTTTGCATCTTATACCTAGACAACATTTTGTATATATAAGTTGCTTGAGATATGACTAGTGTTCTGTTCTTGCGGTTCCGAATAATCTGAATCCTGAGAACATACTGTGCATTTCCTAAATCTTTCATTTGGAACTGTGTTGCTAGCCATTTTTTGATGTCAATTAGGTAACCTACTTCATTCCCAATGAGTAGAATATCGTCAACATATAAAACTAATAACGCTATAGTAGAATTGACGATCTTCTTGTAAACACAAGGCTCGTCAACATTCTGTTCAAAGCCATAAGATTTGATTGCAGTATCAAATCTTTTATTCCAAGATCTAAAAGCTTGTTTCAACCCATAAATGGATTTTTGAAGCTTACAAACCTTTTGCTCTTGACCCTGTGCAATAAACCCCTATAGTTGAGCCATATAGATAGTCTTTTCAAGATCGCCATTTAGAAAGGCAAGAGAAGCAACAAAAGAAGCAGTATGGCTCATAAAGTTCCTGGTAGATATGGAAGTAGTTCCTAACATGCACCTGCCTGTCACTCTCTGTTGTGACAATAGTGGAGCAATTGCAAATTCAAAGGAACCACGAAGCCATAAAAGAGGAAAGCATATCGAACGGAAGTACCATTTCATCAGGGAGATTGTACACAGAGGAGACGTCATTGTCACTCAGATTTCTTCCCAAGACAACTTAGCTTATCCATTTACAAAGGCCCTCTCAGCTAAAGTGTTCGAGGGTCACCTAATAGGACTAGGTCTATGAGTTTTGTATTACTAGGGCAAGTAGGAGAATTGATGGGTATTGTGATGCCCTAGTTTATTGTATTTGTACATTTTATTCTCTCCACGTAAACTTAACATTGTATATATTTGTATATATTGATCCACTGGAGTTTTAGTCCAAGTGGGAGTATTGGTTGGTTTTATGTCCTAAAAACTCGCAGTTTGTAAAATGATAAACATTTTCTATAATCAATATACTTGTTATTGATCTCATAAATTGTATGAAAGTCTAAATCCAATAAACTAAGACCCGTGACTATTGTATGAGTACTTGAAATTTATGTGGAGATATAAGAGTAGATCGGGTTTGAGTAAATAGTCAAAATGATCTATGGTATATGAATGAGGTTGGGTACCTTATTCTGGTAACACCATTGGATCCAGCCTACTCTGTAGTTGTTACAAAGAGTTGTAAAGTGCTACATACGATGTGATCCTAATTCGTACATGTTATGACATGAGGAGTGGAGGCGTCCTATGCAATGAGTTTGCATAAGATCAGGACTAAGAAATAAGTCACTCTTACTTTATAACGCTGTTTACTGTTTAAGATTGACTATTTCAGCTAGATGACCTAGGTAACTCGATCTTAATCCTGAGCAAACTATGAACTCCTGTTTATTCAGAACTGCCCTTAGATTTGCATAGTTGAGGGTTGGCTCAACAATGCGGGCTCAATAAGACTCCCATTTCTAAGGTAAGACCGGATAGATAGCTGGGGACATAGGGTGCAAGAAGGAGTTCACACCTACCCAATTTAGGGATAGGAGAAAGGTTGTTCTCTTAAGTACTGAATTCAAGTCTTGAACAAGGGGCCCCACCCTCTCACTGGGCTGAGAGAGTTTGGTTTGGTGATTAGATCACAAACTAGTTGTTCATTAGAGGATCAATAGGGACCTGAGGAATAAGACATAATCTTGGGCGTAAAACAAATATTTGACCTAATCGTTATTACGAACAACCTGTGAAGGGTCGACTTGTTGATTATGGTTAAATCATGTGGACATAATATATCTACAATGATGGGAGTGCAACTATGGGCTTTAGTGGAATGACCCATTAGTTAACGAATGGAAATTAATTTGGTCTAATGAGTTTAGCCGATTAATCTTGGATCGTTGAAGCCCATGATCTGTAGGTCCGCGAGGTCCCTTTACTAGCTCGTAATGGACTAGCTCTAGAATAGCGTGATAAGTTAATTTGAAACGTTCAAATTAGAATTAAGGAATTAGTAATTATATGAGATCTAATTACATGTTTAATTTTAGAATTAAACGGAATAGGCGAATTTATATAATTAAATATGATTTAAATATATAAAGATGGATATGTGTTAAAATTAATTTATGAAATTAATTAAATTTTTATTTTTAAAATAAAAAAATAGATTTATAAAATCAAATTTTGATTTTTATATAAAATTGGAAAAATTGGAAAACAAAAATACAAAATGGAAAAATGATTTTTTCCATTATCCATCACCAAGTAGCTCACACATAAAGTAACATCTTGGCGTTGTCTTCTTCTAGCATGAGCTGCAACTCATGCAACTCCTCTCCTTGCATGTTGATCTGCAATATAATGAAGAGATTGGAGTAAAAATCGGGGATGTAATTTATAGTGAATTTTAGAGAAAATTCGGTTTGAAGAATGGTTCTTTAACAAGGTTTTGCAGTGAGCTTTTCTCCTTCATCCCTTAATTCAAGCTTGTTTTGAGTCCCACAACTCAATCTAGAGCACCAAGAGAATAGTGGAGAAGATCTTGAAGTGGTCTACAATAAGATATGGAGAAGATTGCAGCTGGAGAAGGAGCTTTGAAGAAGTTCTACAAGAAGTATGTCTTGAAACCCATTTTTCTGCAGAAGCATGCTTTATATTATGCCAAAATTAGTGAATTTGAGTGCTTAGATGATCCTCTACTGTTGTTGATACATTCCTACAATTGGTATCAGAGCATCAAATAAGCATTCAATTGAGTTTAATTTTGGTTTGGTGGGTGTTTTATATGAGAAATACGAAACTGGTGCACTAATATGGTTTTCTGAGTTTTGGCTATTTAATTCTCTTTAATTTCTCATTTAAATTTGTAATTGGCTCTTGCTTGATGACTTTAATGTGTTCCCAAGAGTCTGTAATTTATTTGTAGTCATTAGAGTTTAAATTAAGCTGTAAATCGAAGAAACAACGAAAATGCCGAGTTGCAGTTTCAGAAAACCAGCCTCTGTTCTTATTGTCACTATGGTTCCAGTTGCTAAACAATCATCTAGCTCCAGACGCTGCACGAAGTGAAAAAAAGCTAGACGATCGTATAGCAATGGGCACTGGTCGTTGTGATGTTGAACGCTAGACGATCGTGTACCTACGGGAGCTAAACGATGTGTTCAATTTGCTATATGATAGCATTAAGTAATCGTTTAGCTTTGGCGTGGGAACTAAACGATACGTTGAATTTACTATACAATGGTACTATGCGATCGTTTAGCAATGATGCGCTTTAAGCGATGCGATGAAGTGCTACGCGATAGCGCTGAGTGATCGTATAGACGAAGTGCTAAGTGATGCGTTGAAGTTTCTACGATATGGAACTAAACAAATCGCTGATCTACGATGCTGAATGATGCGATGATGTTCTATACGATGGAGCTAAGCGATCGTTTAGCTACGACAGATACTAAAATGATGATATATAGTGCTAGACGATGGTGTTAAGCGATTCGACCAGTTCAAGGGCTGCCGGTTCGATCAGTTCTCTTGTGGTCTGGTTCGGTTCAGCTTCGAATGGTTCTTGGCTGGTTCGATTTAGACGGTTCGGGTCCGGTTCAAGCTACTTGAGTTCGTTTTGGAGCGGTTCGAGTGATCTAGGAGTGGTTCGGAAGCTATTTTGTAATAGTTAGGCTTTTGTTTGCTTGTTTTTTTTTTTCCAAAACTAAAACCATATCAGTCTATGTTTAATTTTTTATGCATTTGATGTATGTTATAATTAAATAAATCTTGTATGTGCATATAGTATGCCATTTAGATTTAAAATCCCACCATAGGAAGCATGTAACATGGATTGAAAGTATCTTATAATTGTTATAATATATAGTATGCATGTTAAAGTTTCTTGTATTTAATATAAATGTTATATTAAATTTGAATGCCTTATGTTATGTATGGATGAATAGCATGTCTAAATTTTTATAAGTTGTTATAAAATTGGGTTAGACATTTAAAATCCATAAACAACAGCTGCATGCTCACATAGGTTGACCACCTGTTTTAATTATTAAAACTTATAAAACCTAGGTTACAAACTCAACCGATATATAATCCTGTCTAAGGCTAGGGGTACACTAGAAGAAATTTAGGCTTTAATGTTGGTTGTAAATAGTATTATCGAATGTATTATGTCGGTTGAAAAAAACGGATCTTCAATGTCGGTTTTAAACCGACATTGAAGATGGCCTACAATGTCGGTTTAAAATTGACATTGAAGGCCTCCCATTATTTATTATTTTTTTATTTTATCAAAATTTTCATTTCCCTCTCGCGCACGTGCCCTAAATTTCATCTCTCAGCTCTCCCACTTTACCAAAACTGAAACTCAAACCCTCGATCGACCATTTGCCTACCCAAACAATCTCTCTCCTCTCTTAGTAGCTGCTGGTCGGCCGTTTGACTTCAGGTGGGGTTTTCTTCATCAGGTGGTCATCGGGCAGTCTCACCTTCGCTCGTTCAATATAAAACTAGTGCGATTCTCTCTCTCTCGTTCGGTCATCGAGCGGTCTCACCTTCACTCCCTCAGTCACATGCCTTGCTAGAATCGGAAACGAGCTCGTCATCCAAGCTTCTCCATCGCAGGTATTCAGTATTCTCCCTTTTCTCCATGGTTCTTTCCATTTTCCCTTCGAACCTGCCTCCTTAGATCAGTTTCATCAGAAATTTTTTTTTTTTTTTTTATTTAGAAATTTCTTAGATTTTGAAGAATAATAAGTTTGGGAATTTATTTTAGTAGGTTCATCTTTGATTCTACACTTTAAGGTGAAAAGAAATAAGCAAGAGTTTATGAAATTGTTTAGCGTGAAAGAAATAAGCATTCTGTCAAATTTATACTGTTGTCTTTTACATTTAGGTTGTGATTTTTCGGCTTTTTGCTTGGTAATTCCACTTTTGTTTGTCTTTCACACAAATCTAGAAATCTGCAAGCATAATAGTGATGTGAGGATTTTACAGTGGATTTCATGTCCTTTTGTTCATAGCTCTTCTTTTGTTGCATTCAAATCCTTTTTTTCTTCATAATTTAATTGTAGACCATTATAGTGTTATTTTCACTGGAATGGAGAGGTGAGAGCAAGAAAGTATAACTATCATTTCTGATTAGAGCAATTTTATTTGTAACATCTTTTTGAGATTCTATGTCTGTTTTTTCATTTTTTGTAAACTCTAATTTATACGTAACGTGGTTAATGTTCATGCTTGTCATCTCCATATGTTACCGTTTAGAGTCCTTACCTCCCATTGGCTTTAGCTTAGAATTCACTGCAGTTGTTGTGTGGTGTTGGATGAAGTTTTCATTGTTAGTTTAAGTTTGACGTTAGGCTAAATTTTGATTTCTTGGGGATTTGGAAGGAAGATAGGAAGATTGCATTGACGTGTTTTAAGAAGGTTGACAAGTGGAGAAGGTACAACCAACACAAAAAGATTCATAACAATATTAATAATAAGAGACAAAGGTAAATATTTATAAGATGCTTATCTTAAAAGTCTAGTTTGTTCTAAATTTGTTGAAGCTGCATATTTTACAATCAAATTTTATGCTTTTAAATTTTCCCTTGTTATTGTTTTTTTTTTTTGTTAGATTTAAGTTGCATATTTTACAATCATGATAAGCCATGAATGAAAATGAATAGAATGTCAGCTGAGTATGGTTTAGGGGTCAGGTGTTTATTAAAAATGGTCTACAAACATTCAATATAAGAATGTCATGAGTTGTTCATGTTTGAAGTGTGTTATATGAAAGACTCTAGATGTGAACAAAATAAGGAGACAATTTACTTTTATGGTATAGGATCAAAGTTATCAGACATGGGATTTTTTCATGGTGAATTACCGATTAAGAGGAACAATGAAAATGTGTCTACTAGTGAAAGAGACGAAGCTGATGAGGATGATGTTGATGTTGATGACACAATTGGAATGTTTGAGGCTGCATTACAGTAACTATTTTAGTGGAATCTGATAATTTGAAGAATTAGGATATGCGAAGAACCATTTGTACCCAAATTGTAAAACTTTTTTCCACAAAATATCATAAAGTTATATAATTTAAAAGCTAATTTGGATGGAGCGATAAGAGTTTCACAAAGTTTGTGGAATTAATTCATGATATTTACCAAGTCCTAATGAAATTCCAACTTTACTTAATGAGCAAAAAGATGTTGGGTTCTTGAATAAAGTACGAGAAGATTCATGCATGTAGAAATGATTGTTGATTGTTTAGAAAGGAATCTCTAATGCAAATGTATGCCATTTGTGGAACGTCAAGATGGAAGCTTTAAAAAATTTAAACGAAAGGGCTAAGATTCAGCAAAAGTCATGTGGTATTTCCCCCCAATTCCAAGATTTGAAAGAATGTTTCGAAGTAAAGAGACAACAAGTTTATTGACGTGGCATGCTAAAAAAAAAAAAAAAGAAACAGATGGTTTATCAAAACATCCCAAAGATGCCTTATCGTGGAAAGAAATAGACAGTTTGTGGCCAGAGTTTGGGTCAGAACCTAGAAATCTTCGTCTTGCTCTTCCGACAGATGGGGTAAATCCACATGGAAATCTGAGTAGTAGATATAGTTGTTGGCTAGTGATGTTAATGATGTACAATCTACCTCCATGGTTGTGCATGAAGCGAAAATTTTTGATGTTGACTGCACTAATATCTGGTCCTAAACAATCGAGAAATGACATAGATGTTTATTTAGCTCCGTTAGTAGATGACTTGAAAAAACTTTGGAAAGATGGGGTAGAATGTTACGATACATATGAAGAACAACGTTTCATGCTTAAAGCCATTTTATTATGGATCATTAATGATTTTCCTGCATATGGTAACTTGTGTGGTTGTATGGTTAAAGGATATCATGCATGTCCAATTTGTGGAGAGAATACTTCATCCACTTATTTACCAAAAGGGAAGAGGATGGCATATCTCGAGCATTGCAAGTTTCTACCCCGCCATCATCCATATAGGAAACAAAAGAAAGCTTTTAATGGCGCACAAGAATTAGAATTTGGTCTAGAACCATTGAGTGGGGAAGAAATTCTTGCAGAAACAAGTATCAATATTCATTTGGTAAGAAAAGTATCAAAGAAAAGAACAGTGGAGATAACACTTCAACTTATTGGAAGAAAAAATCTATTCTTTTCGAGTTAGAATATTGAAAGTATCATGACGTGCGACATTGTTTAGACGTGATTGCACATTGAAAAGAATGTATGTGCAAATCTTATTGGCACATTGCTTGATATTCCTGGTAAAACAAAAGATGGAATAAAGACTCAATTAGATTTGGTGGAATTGAACATTAGATCAGAGTTAGCCCCTCAAGTAGGAGAGAAAAAAGTCTTTTTAACTCCCGCATGTTATACATTAACACGAGCTGAGAAATTGAGCTTTTGTAAGGTACTATCAGAAATTAAAGTACCTGAAGGCTATTCATCGAACATTCAAAGTTTAGTGTCGCTCACAAATATTGATGGGCTCGCCATGCAATTTTTTTATACTCTTTAATATAAAACAATGACGGACATTTCCTGACCCAACACGAGACATATAATGTCGTTTTTAACTTATTTGACCAAAAAAATGAATTCGGCAATGAAATTTAAAAAAAACAGATAGATTCAGGCTTCAATGTCGGTTAAAAATTAAAAAAAAAATAGGCTTTAATGTCGGTTGCAAGGCTTTCAATGTCGGTTGCAACCGACATTGAAAGTTGCAATATTGGTGTTACTGAAGGCCTTTAATGTCGGTTTAAAACCGACATTAAAGGCTTTTAATAACACTATCTTTAATGTTAGTTGCCAATCGACATTAAAACCTGAATTTCTTCTAGTGGTACTTAAGTTAACGGTTTACGAAACACCTCCTACCTGGGGATTATGGCCGAATTATTGAGCATTAGTAATTGGTTTTATGAGCATACATGAGTGATATGAGGTAATAAAATGGTTTATCACCTAGGATTCATAGGTTAAAATCCAATTATAAGAGTTATACTTGGATAAACCACATAGACATAGGGTTGTTTTATTAGTCGAAACGAACCTAAGTATAAATATACCCAAATAGAAAACTTCAGTGGGAGATTAATAACATATATGATATGTTAATTTAGCTCCCACGTCTCTAAGAGTTCACAATCCAGATTTAAGCGGTACTTCGTGTCACCCTGGAAGTGACCTCCCTACGTATAGTATTTTTTAGCTTAAATCTAGATTTTGGTGAATAAGTGGAAGTTGTTCAAATATAATTCTATTATACGATAAATAGATTTCAACTACCACGTCTCCACATAGTTTACACCGTGAGATTCATATGACACTTCGTGTCACCTTGGAAGTGGCCTCCCTTCGGAGAGTGTTTTGTATGAGTCAATATCAAGGTAAATGGAGAAATTAGTTCATAGTAAGTGGGTGAAGAATATGTGTCAATATATCCTACGGTCTCCTCCATTAGTTTGAACCGTGAGATTCCTATGTTGCGCCTGCTGGTTTGCTTTAGGCGGCCCTTTGCTAGTCGTTTAGTGACGACTATCCCCTCGGAGGGTTGTAACATAGGATTCGGAATAACACAGGCTTCAGTAAAATGAATAGGGTCTTATAGTTCCGTCTTGGATGTTGTCTTCTATTTCAGAGGCAAATTCAGATCGTCCTATAGGATATGAAAATGGCGGGTCACACTGACAAGAATTACTAAGTTGTTAGTAAAGATCTTGGCCGAAAACGATAACCAAACGACTATAGGAATAAGAGTTATCCGGAGACAATAAGAATAAGAGTTATTTCGAAGATAGTGTTTGGTCAAAATTGTTTGTTTTAGTGAAGGAGTATCTGACTGCCCCTCGGTAGTACATATTCTGACTCACGAAAATATCGTTACAAATAAATAATTGTTATGGGTACATTATTACTTTTTGCTAAAACTTTATTTTGGATTTAGTTACAATTTGCTAATTAGAATTTGTTTGAATTTTATCAGCATGTCGAATTCTAGAATACTTGCTTCCGATGTACATAATAGTAAAATCAAATCAACAAACAAATTACTAGCAGTTGATTATACCAAAAGAGTTTTAATAGAGGATTGTCCTCTATCTCCCAAGTCATATGAAATTATGAATTATGTAGATGAGAATGCTGAATTCGAACAACAAGATAAATATGATTTACTTGTTATCGAAGCATGTTTAGTGGAAAACGATAAAATTTGGATAATTGATTCAGCTGCTGCTAATCATGTATGTATTATCTCACAGGAAACAAGTTTCTGGAGACAGTTGACAAAACGTGAAACAATCTTTAAGGTAGGGACCGGGGAGATTGTTTCGGCCGAAGCAGTAGGAGATATGAAGTTATTTATAGAAGATAAGTACATTTATTTGAAAAATGTATATTATATTCCTTCTATGAAAAGAAATCTAATTTCTGTCTCCTGTTTGCTAGAACAAAATTATAAAGTTTATTTCGAAAATGGAGAACTGTTCATCAATATGGGAAATAAACATATTTGCTCTGTAAAATTAGGAAATAAATTGTACATGTTAAAACCAACTGAGGTCAAAGCTGTTTTGAACATAGATATGTTTAAAACTTTTTGGACTCATAAGAAGAGGAAGATTTCTCCAAATGCCTATCTTTGGCACTTAAGACCGGGTCACATAAATCTCAACAAGATTGAAAGATTGATTAAGAACGATCATCTAAATAAGTTGGAAGATGATTCATTACCACCATGTGAGTCCTGTCTTGAGGGTAAAATTACAAAAAGATCTTTTTCTAAAAAAGGTCTTAGAGCCAAAGAACCCCTAGAGCTGATTCATTCAGACCTTTGTGGGCCTCTAAATGTTAGAGCAAGAGGAGGGTATGAATATTTCATCAGTTTATAGATGATTATTCCAGGTATGGGTATGTTTACCTAATGCACCAAAAGTTTGTAACTTTTGAAAAGTTCAAAGAGTATAAGGTTGAGGTTGAGAATCAATTAGGTAAAAAGATGAAAACTCTTCGATCGGATCGATGTGGTGAGTATATGGATATAGAATTCCATAACTATTTGATAGAACATGGAATTCAGTCTCAACTCACAACCCCTGGCACACCTCAGTAGAATGTTGTGGTAGAGAGAAGAAACAGAACCTTGTTGGACATGGTTCGTTCCATGATGAGTTACGCTCAATTACCAAATTCTTTTTGGGGACACGCACTTGGGACTGTGGTGTATATTTTGAACATAGTTCCCTCGAAAAGTGTTTCTGAAACACCTTATGAGCTCTAGATGGGACGTAAAGGAAATTTACATCACTTTAGGATTTTGGGTTGTCCAGCACATGTGTTGGTGCAAAATCCTAAAAAGCTGGAGCACCATTCAAAAGTATGCCTATTTGTAGGTTACCCAAAAGAAACTAAAGGTGGTCTCTTTTATGATCCTCAAAAAGATAAAGTAGTTGTATCGACAAATGCAACTTTATTGGAGGAAGATTATATAAAGAACCATCAACCTCGCAGTAAGCTAGTAATAGAAGAAATGTCTAGAGAAACAATAAATGTATCAACAAGAGTTGTTGATCGAGCAATTCTTTACACAAGAGTTGTTGATATAGTAGGTCCGTCAACACGAGTTGTTGATGAAACTGATACTTCACATACTTCTCAAGAGTTGAGAATGCCTCGCCGTAGTGGGAGGGTTGTGCAGCAGCCTGACTGGTAAATGGGTTTAACTGAAACTCAAGTCATCATACCAGATGATGGTGTAGAGGATCCGTTGTCTTGTAATCAAGTAATGAATGATGTGTACAAAGACCAATGGATTAAAGCCATGGACCTTGAAATGGAATCTATGTATTTTAATTCTGTCTGCGATCTTGTAGATCAATCGAAAGGGGTAAAACCCATTGGTTGCAAGTGGATCTACAAGAGAAAACGAGTCTAGGCTGGTAAGGTACAGACCTACAAAGCTAGAATAGTGGCAAAAGGGTTTAACCAAAGAGAGGGGTTAGATTTTGAAGAAACCTTATCTCCAGTTTCCATGACAAAGTCTATTAGAATACTCCTGTCCATAACCACATTTTATGATTATGAAATATGGCAAATGGATGTCAAGACAGCTTTTCTGAATGGCTATCTTGAAAAGAGTATCTATATATCTCAACCAGAAGGGTTTATACAGCAGGGTCAAGAGCAAAAAGTTTGCAAGCTTAATTGATCCATTTATGGATTAAAACTATCGCTTTTCTGGAATATGAGATTTGACGCTGCAATCAAATATTATGGCTTTGAACAAAATGTTGACGAACCCTGTGTCTACAAGAAAATTATCAACAAAACTTTCGCTTTTCTGTTGTTGTATGTTGATGATATTCTACTCATTAGGAATGAGGTAGAATATCTAACTGATGTTAAGAGATGGTTGGCTTCACAATTACAAATGAAATATTTGGGAGAAGCACAGTATGTTGTTGGAATCCAAATAGTTTGGAATTTCAAGAACAGAATATTGGCATTATCTCAAGCATCTTATATAGACAAGATGTTGTCTATGTATAAAATGCAAAATTTCAAGAAAGGATCTTTACCTTTCATGCATGGAATTCACTTGTCTAAGGAGCGGAGTCCTAAGACACCTCAAGAGGTTGAGGAAATGAATCGAATTCCATATGCATCTGCAGTTGGGAGTTTTATGTATGCAATGTTGTGTACTCGTCCTGACATATGCTACACCGTAGGAATTGTCAGCAGATTTTAGTCCAATCCTGGTCATGACCATTGGACTACTGTTAAAAACATTATCAAGTATCTTCGGAGAACGAGAGATTATATGCTCGTGTATGGTCCTAAGGATATGATCCTTACTGGATACACTAATTCTGGATTTCCGACCGATATTGATTCGAGGAAATCAACTTCGGGGTTAGTATTCACTCTTATCAGAGGATTAGTTATGTGGAGGAGCATCAAGCAGAATTGTATTGCGGACTCCACAATGGAAGCTGAGTATGTTGCTATAAGCAAATCAACAAAAGAAACATAGCTGATCCATTTACGAAGGCCCTCTCGACTAAAGTGTTCGAGGGTCACCTAGTAGGACTAGGTCTACGAGTTTTGTATCACTAGGGCAAGTGGGAGAATTGATGAGTATTGTGATGCCCTAGTTTATTGTATTTGTACATTTTATTCTCTCCATGTAAACTCAACATTTTATATATCTGTATATATAGATCCACTGGAGTTTTAGTCCAAGTGGGAGTATTGTTGGGTTTTATGTCTTAAAAACTTGTAGTTTTTAAAATGATAAACATTTTCTATTATCAATATATTTATTATTGATCTCATAAATTGTATGAAAGTCTAAATCCAATAAACTAAGACTCATGACTATTGTATGAGTACTTGAACTTTATGTGGAGACATAAGAGTGGATCGGATTCGAGTAAATAGTCAAAATGATCTGTGGTACATGAATGAGGTTGGGTACCTTATTCTGGTAACACCATTGGATGCGGCCTACTCTGTAGTTGTTACAAAGAGTTGTAAAGTTCTACATACGATGTGATCCTAATTCGTACATGTTATGACATGAGGTGTGGGGGCGTCGTATGCAATGAGTTTGCATAAGATCAGGACCGAGAAATAAGTCACTCTTACTATATAATGCCGTTTACTGTTTTAGACTGACTATTTCACCTAGATGACCTAGGTAACTCGATCTTAATCCTAAGCTAACTATGAATTCTTGTTTATTCGGGATTGCTATTAGATTTGCATAGTTGAGGGTTGGCTCAACAACGCTGGCTCAATAAGACTCCCATTTTAGGGGTAAGACCGATAGATAGCTGAGGATATAGGATGCAATTTAGTAGAATGACCCGTTAGTTAACGAATGGGGATTAATTTGGTCTAATGAGTTTAGTCAATTAATCTCTGATCATTGGAGCCCATGATCTGTAGGTCCGTAAGGTCTCCCTACTAGCTCTAGAATAGTGTGATAAGTTAATTTGAAACGTTCAAATTAGAATTAAGGGAATTAGTAATTATATGAGATATAATTATGTTTAATTTTAGAATTAAAAGAAATAGAAGAATTTATATATTTAAATATGATTTAAATATATAAAGATGGATTTGTGTTAAAATTAATTTAATATTTGATATTAAATTAATTGGGTTTTATTTAATAATTAATTTACGAAATTAATTAATTTTTCATTTTTAAAATCATATAGATTTTTTAAATCAAAATTTGATTTTTTGATAAAATTGGAAAAATTGGAAAATAAAAACACAAAATGGAAAAATGGATTTTTCCATTATCCATCTTTGAAGTAGCTCACACATGAAGCAACATCTTGGCATTGTCTTCTCCAAGAATGAGCTGCAACTCATGCAACTCTTCTCCTTGCATGTTGATCTGCAATATAATGAAGAGATTGGAGTGAAAATCGGGCATGCAATCTATGGAGTTTTGAGAGAAAATTCGGTTTGAAGAATGGTTCTTCAACAAGGTTGCAGCAGTGAGCTTTTCTCCTTCATCCTTTGATTCAAGCTTGTTTTGAGTCCCACAACTCAATCTAGAGCACCAAGAGAATAGTGAGGAAGATTGAAAAGGCGGTCTACAACAAGATATGAAGAAGATTGCAGCTGGAGAAGGAGCTTTGAAGAAGTTCTACAAGTGGTATGTCTTGAAACCCATTTTTCTGCAGAAGCATGCTTTATATTATGCCAAAATTAGTGAATTTGAGTGCTTAGATAATCCTTGTGCTTTCGCTGCTGTTGATACATTCCTACATGTTAATGAAACTGATACTTCACATCCTTCTCAAGAGTTGAAAATGCCTCGTTGTTGTGGGAGGGTTGTGCAACAGCCTGACTGGTATATGGGTTTAACTGAAACTTAAGTCAACATACCAGATGATGGTTTAGAGGATCCGTTGTCTTTTAATCAAGCAATGAACGATGTGGACAAAGACCAATGGATTAAAGCCATGGACCTTGAAATGGAATCTATGTATTTCAATTCTGTCTGGGATCTTGTAGATCAACCGGAAGGGGTGAACCCATCGGTTGCAAGTGGATCTACAAGAGAAAACGAGACCAAGCTGGTAAGGTACAGACCTACAAAGCTAGACTTGTGGCAAAAGGGTTTACCGAAAGAGAGGGGTTAGATTTTGAAGAAACTTTCTCTCCAGTTGCCATGATAAAGTCTATTAGAATACTCTTATCCATAACCACATTTTATGATTATGAAATATGGACAATGGATGTCAAGACAACTTTTCTGAATGGCTATCTTGAAGAGAGTATCTATATGTCTCAACCAGAAGGGTTTATACAGTAGGGTCAAGAGCAAAAAGTTTGCAAGCTTAATCGATCCATTTATGGATTAAAATTTTCGCTTTTCTGAAATATGAGATTTGACGCTGCGATCAAATCTTATGACTTTGAACAAAATATTGACGAACCCTGTGTCTACAAGAAAATTATCAACAAAATTTTCACTTTTCTGTTGTTGTATGTTGATGATATTCTACTCATTGGGAATGAGGTAGAATATCTAGCTGATGTTATGAGATGGCTGGCTTCACAATTACAAATGAAATATTTGGGAGAAGCACAGAAGCAACTGGTTAACTCGTCAACCCCTTCTCTGAAGAATGCCCTTGGTATTTATAGAGTATCCATGGTGAAAGGCGACTTCTCTCTCCTGGTTGTACAGATGGGACAACTTTAATTCTTAACTGATGCACCGGATAATTGTTACCGATAAAGCTGAATGTACTTTGTGACCGTTATCGGCTGTCAACTTAATTTGGATTCGACTATCTTCAGCTTTCTTTCCCATCGCTCTTAATTATCCTTTCAACTCTAACCGATCGATACTCGGCTCCCTTTCTTTGCTCGGATGCGCCCACCATGTTGTGCTGACCAAGTTGCGACGATCCTTCTCGGGCGAATGTTTGTGAGCACGATCAACGCAAAGCCTTTCGGTGAAGTTGCGCTCGACCAATGAATTCCGATGATCGCAATCTTTGCATTGCATTAACGCATATTCTGTACAAAAATACAAAAATCAATAGTTATAATGCGCCGAATGCATGCTACCGCAATATTATAGAATTTATGCTTAATGGATGCAATTTAACATATTTCATCAATGTAATCCAACATTGTTTAAGAACTTAGCACTATGATAACGTGCATTTCTGCCCGTTATCAGGCTTCCGGTGGTGGCATAGATGGGCGGTGGAGTTGACTCTTTCGAGATCTAGCTCCGGTCAAAGGCTTCGGTCATCACTCGGAATGGAGGAAGGAGGTGAAGAACTCTCAAACGTCTTCTCACGCATTTGTCTGGATCACAAGGATCTGCCCTAGGTGAACCTCAGGCGAAAACCTTGGATGACTTGAAATTTTGCTCATCGGCTTCTTTATATAGAGTTGGATTGCTGACAACATTAATGGACTGCTCTGATTCTAACATTTACGGTGCATTTAGTCCTTTCTGAATCTTTGCTACCAATGGCGTGGTAGGTGAAATGTCAATATCATCTTTTGTTTTTCCCAAGGTAGATGCGTTGATGCGTTCATTCCACCAACCTTGCGTTGATCCTTTTACCATATGTTATCGTGTAGCCACAATCATGTAGTGACCGCATTCACTTAATACCGCAACTCTACACGATGACCACAATCGCTTGACGAGCGCAACTCCCATGCGATGGATGCATGCAGCTGATTACCGCAACATCCATGCGTTGATCGAATGCATTCGCCTTTGCGATGGAGAGTTTCTCTGCATGCAGTTGTCTATGCGGTGGTCTGGTTTCCGCGTTTTGCGTCCACTTCCTGCGTTAGCAACAAAAATAGAACATTGAATGCATAATAACGCATAACAACGGGTTAGCCGAGATTCATCATGTTGACCGACGCAAGCTCATTTTCTCATGAATTCCTAGCATAATTGCCGCATATTTTGCTTAATAGCCTTCATAATTCTAAGTAAAAGGCCTAAGATGACATGCATTTCTGCATGTCATCACACCCCTAAACTTAAAATCATGCTTGTCCTAAAGCTTGTGTTATACTCAAGAAATTCTAACTCACCTTCCGGCTTTCCTTTGCGATGACCAGCTTCTCAGAATATAATTTACACACTCCTCTGACCATCGCCGCAATGCTCCCCTCCACTTTGGCTACTTCTTCAAAAAGATCTTTTATAAGTTTAGATCCAAAAAGCCTTTGCTCAAAAACTTTTTATTCATTCACTGCAACTTTGCGTTTAGCTTTCGAGAATGCATTCCTTCAAAATACTTCAAAATTTTGCGATGACTTATTTCAAATGCAGCGTTGAATCTGGTTACGCCCTTCGTTTTTGGCTTAACCCCACGTGTGTTATGCGGGCATCCAACTTCAGTTGCGTTCCATATTCAACTCAACTCTTGTCTCATTTGATTTGGCTTGCGCCGGACAGAGGAGTTGCGCTTATGCGTGATCTTTGCAACTTAGCTTCGTTTTGGCTTGCCCCCACGTGTGTCATGCGGATATCCAACTACGGGTAAGTGCCTTTCACAACTTAACTCTTATCAACATGGGTTTCCCCATTGCGTTGATAGTGGAGTTATTATTCACAAAAATTCTCTTCACTTTTTTTTTGAATGATCGCAATATAATGAACACAATTCTCCGAGATCGCTACCACCCCCAATCTTAGAGGTTGGCAGCATTCTCACCGCAAAGCTAAAAGAAAAATCAACATGAATGCGGTAATAAATGCTTGAGCGAAGGTTTGCACAAAATGGAACTTAAGACTTTCAAAATTTGAAGAAGCTAATAAAAGTAAGGAGCACCTTGCGATGATTAATTTGAAGATGCGGTGAATTATACGTACCATCGTAGAAACACCGCAAAGCAACGCAATCAAGAAAGAAAGAATTTCAAAAGGATAAGGCATACAAGATAACAAGAAAAGAACCTTAGACGGAACAACGCATGCAATTATGGGTTGGAATTCTAGCGATTGAAGCCATATGTTGAAGGATGAAAGGAATTCTTCCGTTGTACTGCGCACCAAGGAGACTTATTATTGCACTTGCAAGGAACAATCGCACTACAACAAAGGAAGCAGCCATATATCCAAAATAACAATAAAAAAATAAAAATAACCTAAACTAAGAAAGCAAGTTAAAGATAGAGTAGAAGACGTCCCCAGAAATATAGAAGTGTTGTCACCGCAAGGAGTCTTCGATGCCGGATCATTTAGTAAATCCTTAATTGTTTAGTGCGCGAAAAGGTAAACGATCGTCAAATGCCATCGCAAAGCATTCAACACATCTCCCAGCTGCCACACAAAGGTATGCGATCGCGTAGTGCTATCACATAGAAACTCGTCGCATCGACTAGCTCACGCATAGAGGTAAACGATCGCGTAGTGCTATCGCATAGCAACTCGACGCATCGTCTAGCTCTCGCATAGAGGTAAACGATCGCGTAGTGCTATCACATAGAAACCAACGCATCATTTAGCTCCCGATCAAAGATCAACAATTGTAGTAAGCGATCGCTCAGGGCTATCGTATAGCTCTTCATCACTGTCGCTTAGTTCTATCATATAGAACTAAACGATTGCTTAACACAATCGTCTAGCACTGCATGTCATCATTTAGTATCTGCTGTAACTTAAACAATCGCTTAGCTCTATCGTATAGAACATCATTGCATCATTCAACATCGTAGGTAAGTGATTTGTTTAGTTCCATCGCATAGAAACTTCAATGCATCGCTTAGCACTTCGTCTATACGATCGCTTAGCTCCGCATCTAAACGATCGCTCAGTGCTATCGCGTAACACTTCATCGCATCATTGCCAAACGATCGCATAGTACCATCGTATAGTAAATTCAATGTATCATTTAGTTCCCATGCCAAAGCTAAATGATCGTTTAATGCTATCGTATAGCAAATTGAACGCATCGTTAGCTCTCGCAGGTACACGATCGTCTAGCGTTTAACATCACAACGACCAGCGCCCATTGCTATACGGTCGTCTAGCTTTTCTTCACAGCGTGTAGTGTCTGGAGCTAGAAATCGTTTAGCAACTGGAACCATAGCGACGATAAGAACAGAGGTTGATTTTCTGGAACTGCAACTTGACCTCTTCGCTTGTTTCTTCGAATTACAGCTTAATTTCAACTCTAATAACTCCAAATAAATTACAGACTCTTGGGAACACATTGAAGCTCATCAAGCAAAAGTCAATTACAAATTTAAATGAGAAATTAAAGAGAATTAAACAGCCAGAACTCATAAAATCATATCAGTGCATCAGTTTCATATTTCTCATATAAAACACCCACCAAACCAAAATTAAACCGAATTGAATGCTTATTTGATGCTCTGATACCAATTGTAGAATTCTATCAACAGCAACAGAAGCACAAGAATCATCTAAGCACTCAAATTTACTAATTTTGGCATAATATAAAGCATGTTTCTGCAGAAAAATGGGTTTCAAGACATACCTCTTGTAGAACTTCTTCAAAACTCCTTCTCTAGCTGCAATCTTCTCCATATCTTATTGTAGACCACCTTAAGATCTTCCCCACATTCTCTTGGTGCTCTAGATTGAGTTGTGGGACTCAAAACAAGCTTGAATCAAGGGATGAAGGAGAAAAGCTCACTGTTGCAACCTTGTTGAAGAACCTTTCTTCAAACCAGTTTATCTCTCAAAACTCTATAGATTGCATGCCCGGTTTTCACTCCAATCTCTTCATTATATTTCAAATCAACATGCAAAGAGAAGAGTTGCATGAGTTGCAGCTCATGCTTGGAGAAGACAAGACAATGTTAATGCTTCATGTGTGAACTACTTAGGTGATGGATAATAGAAAAATCCATTTTTCCATTTTGTGTTTTTGTTTTCCAATTTTTCCAATTTTATCCAAAAATTAAAATTTGATTCTATATATCTATTTTGATTTTAAAAATGAAAATTTAATTAATTTCGTAAATTAATTATTAAATAAAACTTAATTAATTTAATATCAAATATTAAATTAATTTTACACATATCCATCTTTAATTAATTTCAACACATATCTATCTTTATATATTTAAATCATATTTAAATATATAAATTCTCCTATTCCGTTTAATTCTAAAATTAAACATATAATTATATCTCATATAATTACTAATTCCCTTAATTTTGATTTGAACGTTTCAAATTAACTTATCAAGCTATTCTAGAGCTAGTCTGTTACGAGCTAGTAGGGGGACCTCGCGGACCTACAAATCATGGGCTCCAACGATCCGAGATTAATTTGCTAAACTCATTAGACTAAATTAATCCCCATTCGTTAACTAATGGGTCATTCCACTAAAGCTCATAGTTGCATTCCCCTCACTGTAGATATATTATGTCCACATGATTTAACCATATCAGTAAATCGACCCTTCATAGGTTGTTCGTAATAACGGTTGGGTCAAATATCTTTTTTATCCCCGAGATAATAGAAGACAAGGCAAAACAGATATGGAGATATTTGACCCAACCATTATTACAAACAACCTGTGAAGGGTCGACTTCCGAATTATGGTTAAATTATGTGGACATAATATATCTACAGTGAGGGGAGTGCAACTATGAGTTTTAATGGAATGACCCATTAGTTAACGAATGGAGATTAATTTGGTCTAATGAGTTTAGCCAATTAATCTCCGATCGTTGGAGCCCATGATCTGTAGGTTCGCGAGGTCCCCTTACTAGCTCGTAAAGGACTAGCTCTAGAATAGCGTGATAAGTTAATTTGAAACATTCAAATTAGAATTAAGAAATTTTGTAATTATATGAAATATAATTATGTTTAATTTTAGAATTAAACGGAATAGAAGAATTTATATATTAAAATATGATTTAAATATATAAAGATGGATATATGTTAAAATTAATTTAATATTTGATATTAAATTAATTATGTTTTATTTAATAATTTATTTATGAAATTAATTAATATTTCATTTTTAAAATCAAATAGATTTTTTAAATCAAAATTTTATTTTTAGATAAAATTGAAAAAGGAAAAGAAAACAAAGACACAAAATGGAAAAATGATTTTTCCATTTATCCATCACCTAACTAGCTCACACATATTGCAATATTTTACCTTGTCTTCTCCAAGCATGAGCTGCAACTCATGCAACTCTTCTCCTTGCATGTTGATCTGCAATATAATGAAGAGATTGGAATGAAAATCAGGCATGCAATCCATAGAGTTTTTGAGAGAAAAACTGGTTTGAAGAATGGTTCTTCAATAAGGTTGTAGCAGTGTGCTTTTCTCCTTCATCCCTTGATTCAAGCTTGTTTTGAGTCTCACAATTCAATCTAGAGCACCAAGAGAATAGTGAAGAAGATCTTGAGGTGGTCTACAATAAGATATGGAGAAGATAGCAGCTAGAGATGGAGCTTTGAAGAGGTTTTATAAGAGGTATGTCTTGAAACCCATTTTTTCTACAGAAGCATGCTTTTATATTATGCCCAAATTAGCGAATTTGAAAGCTTAGATGATCCTTGTGCTTCCGCTGCTATTGATACAATCCTACAATTGTTATCAGAGCATTAAATAAGCATTCGATTCGGTCTAATTTTTGTTTGGTGGGTGTTTTATATGAGAAATATGAAACTGATGCACTGATATAGTTTTCTGAGTTTTGACTGTTTAATTCTCTTTAATTTCTCATTTAAGTTTGTAATTGGCTCTTTTTTGATGAGCTTTAATGTGTTCCCAAGAGTCTGTAATTTATTTGGAGTCATTAGAGTTGAAATTAAGCTATAAATCGAAGAAACAAGCGAAGAGATCGAGTTGCAATTCCAGAAAATTAGCCTCTGTTCTTATCGTCGTTGTGGTTCTGATTGCTAACGATCGTCTAGCTCCAGACACTACACGATGTGAAGAAAACCTAGACGATCGTATAGCAATGGGCACTGGTCGTTGTGATGTTGAATGCTAGACGATCGTGTACCTGCGAGAGCTAAATGATGCGTTCAATTTGTTATATGATAGCATTAAGTGATCATTTAGCTTTGGCGTGGGAACTAAACGATACGTTGAATTTACTATACGATGGTACTATGTGATCGTTTAGTAATGATGCACTTTAAGCGATGTAAGGAAGTGCTACGTGATAGCACTGATCTATCGTCTAGATGCAGAGTTAAGTGATCGTATAGATGAAGTGCTAAGCGATGGGTTGAAGTTTCTATGCGATGGAACTAAACAAATTGCTTATCTACGATGCTGAACAATGAGGACTTAAGTTAGGTCGTTACTAAACACATGCATGCATGGAACTTAAAACGACACTCTGTTATGGTGAAATAAATGCTAATTAAATAAGGTAAATCTAAAAGACTTTGCATTTAATTTCAAATATTAAAAACAACAGTAGGGTACCTATAAATCATAAATGATAATAAATAAATCTAGAAGCGATTCTAAATAGTAAGTTTTAAACATCAACACTAAAAGCTAAGAAAAACATGAAAAGAAGTTTAAATCTCATGAGCAGAAGCATAAAATTGGTCCCAGTGGCTCATTCACGAATTTCGCTTGTCATTCGCCAGCGCGTCCTTACTCTTACCTAAAACATAAACAAGAGAAAGGGTGATTATAAAATACTCAGTAAGTAACTCCACTACTGGGGTCAGGCTAGGCATCTATTTCCTCTAGATGCCTACCTTTAGTGGAACATATAAACTGCTCTAGTCCTCATGGGACACATTCATACATGAAAAACTTATTTTTATCCTACTGTAGTTAAGTATGCCTACTATCTCTAGTAAGTCCCGTAGGACCCACAACCTCTGGTGAATCCCGAAGGAAACCCAATCTCTTACATACGCATGGTTATGCATACACCTCTTTCGTGTACACATAACCCACTTAATGTGTACCTTTTCATACACATGGTTACGTATACACCTCTTTCATATACACATAACCCACTGAATGTGTACCTCTTTCATACACATGGTTATGTATACACCTCTTTCGTATACATATAACCCACTGAGTATGTACCTCTTTCGTACACCCCAGATCCTCTCTATAAATGTAGGGATGCGTACCTCTTTCATACACATGGTTATATATATACCTTTTTCGTATACACATAACCCACTGAGTATGTACCTCTTTCGTACACCCCAGATCCTCTCTATAAATGTAGGGATGCATACCTCTTTCGTTCACATGCTTATGTATACACCTCTTTTGTATACACATAACTCACTGAGTATGTACCTCTTTCGTATACTCCAGATCCTATTTATAAATGTAGGGATGCGTACCTCTTTCATACACATGGTTATGTATACACCTCTTTTGTATACACATAACCCACTGAGTATGTACCTCTTTCGTACACCCCAATACCCTCTAGGTATGTATTACTTTCATACACACCAGCCCTAGTACATCTCTTTCATGTACTAGCGCCCTTGGACTTGCATCACTTTCATGCAGTCATATAGTATGGAAAGGAAAAGATATTGCATCTAACTTCATATTACATATAACGTTCACATAATCATGAATTCTCTAAAATCTCCTGATCAAGGTCTTGATCATGTTAATTAATCTCAACATACGTAATTAATCTAGTATTAATGGATCCACTCTCGTACATCACTTTCATGCACTAACTCATGTAAACAATCAAACATTTGAAATTTCATAATACATCATATAGCTTACACACTTTCATAATAAATCACATAAATAAGCACATCAACAAAATG
This sequence comes from Benincasa hispida, assembly GCF_009727055.1. Lineage (NCBI taxonomy): Eukaryota > Viridiplantae > Streptophyta > Magnoliopsida > Cucurbitales > Cucurbitaceae > Benincasa > Benincasa hispida. Next base: position 83,744,785 of record NC_052349.1, on the reverse strand, counting down.
TTTAAACTTTTACCTAACTTTAAGACATTTTCGTAGTAGTGTCGCGCTCAATCGTCCTTTTAATGTATCTCATAAAATTCTAAATCATGCTCATATATTAACATGCTTTAGACATATTATCACATGCTCATATATCTTTCCTAACAGTCCATTAAATCTCAGAACAGTCAAAATTATCCTAGTAACTAGTCTTACAATCCCCAACATAAATCATAAATTTATCGGCACAAAGACGGTTCCAGTAGTAAGATTACTTACCTCAACTTGGTAAAAAAACGCAAAACAAAATCTCCTTAGAACTTCTTTAGCACACTTGAATCTACCTAAAGTTGTGGCTTGGTCCAAGACAAATTCCATTTACCAATTTTTTGCAAAACAAAATGGTATCTAGCTTGATGGTCAATGCCTCAAAACTTCCAAACCTTGAATCTAAGTTAAAACCCAAAGAAAGGTTACTAATTTAACCCAAAAATCAAAGGGGTAAACTTCATCTCCCAAACGATAAGGAAAAAATAAGTCTTGCCTAATGTTTTCCTCAAAATTCCAGCAAAGATCGGGGCAATGGCGGCCGACGATGCGTTGACTTGTGGCTGCCATAGATAGACAGCGTGTGTTTCTGTCGGATGGCATAAATTGTTTAGGCTAGTGGCTGGTAGTGAGGGTCTTGCATGAGGATGGTTTGCGAGAGTGGGAGAGAAGGGGAATTTCTAGTTTATAGATTTTAATCAGCAGTGATTACGAACAAACCAGATGTTGAAACAACTATCCAACCGTTCACAATGAAACTCTATATGTCTCGAATAGGCTGACCAAATTTGAGCATGATCTAACGGTTCAAACTCTGGCAATAGACAATTTTGTAGAAGCTATCGTTGAAAAACCGAATTGCTTTCTCCCCAATTTTCGACCTCTTTTCACTCTCATTTAATTTTGAAAAAAAATCTCAATTCTTTTATATTTTCCAAATTTTGAAAAGATAAATAAAATATTTTACCACAATATCTCCAAAATCTCCAAAGATTCTATTAAATTTATAAATCAATTAACTTTTCAAATTATCTTAATTTAGGCTTCAAAAACCAAAATTAAAAGGCATAAGATTCATCAGTTTGATACAAATTAAATCCTTCCAAATATTTAAATCAATTCAAAACCACATGAAATTAATTATCTCTTTTATTTTATTTATTTATTTATTTATTTTAAGTTGGCCCTAAAATCCAAAATCAAAGGGAAGTAAAATTCAATATTTTCAAGATAGTCAGTTCGAATATCTAATAAATTAAATTCAATTTAACCAATAAAAATTTTTCAATTATTTCAATTTAACCTCAATTTTCCAAATGAAATGGAAATTTAAACTCAATAATTTTAGATAATTAACTTAAATTTTTATGAAATTCGGGATGTTACATATACGATGGAGCTAAGCGATCCTTTAATCTACGATGGATACTAAACGATGACATACAGTGCTAGATGATGGTGTTAAGCGATCGTTTGGTTCTATGCGATAGAACTAAGCGATGCGATGAAGAGCTATACGATAGCCCGTAGCAATCGTTTATTATAATCGTTTATCTTTGATCAGGAGCTAAATGATGCATTGAGTTGCTATGTGATAGCACTACGCGATCGTTTACCCCTCTAAGCGGGAGCTAGGCGATGTGACGAGTTGCTATGCGATAGCACTACGCGATCGTATACCTTGTGTGGCAGCTGGGCGATGGCATTAGACGATCGTTTACCTTTTCGCGCGCTAAAGGATCAAGCATTTACTAAACGATCTGGCAAAATGCAAGGACGATAGTCGTCATTGCTAAACGATGAGACTTAGCGAGATGTTGAACATGTGCAAGGGCTGCCGGTTCGACCGGTTCTCTTGTGGTCTGGTTCAGTTTAGCTTCAAATGGTTCTTGGCTGGTCCAGTTTAGACTTGGCTAGTTCGGTTCAGACAGTTCGGGTCCGGTTCAAGCTACTTGAGTTCGTTTTAGAGTGGTTCGAGCGGTCTGGGAGCGGTTCGGAAGTTGTTTTGTAATAGTTAGGCTTTTGTTTGCTTGTTTTTCCCAAAACTAAAACCATATCAGTCTGTGTTTAATTATTTATGCATTTTATGTATGTTATAATTAAATAAATCTTTTATGTGCATATAGTATGCCATTTAGATTTAAAATTCCATCATAGGAAGCATGTAACATGCATTGAAAGTATGTTATAATTATTATAATATATAGTATACATGTTAGGGTTTCTCGTAATTAATATAAATGTTATATTAAATGTTGAATGTCTCATGTATGTTGTGGATGTATAGCATGTCTAAAGTTTTATAAGTTGTTATAAAATTGGGTTAGACATTTAAAATCCATACACAACAGTTGCATGCTCACATAGGTTGACCACCTATTTTAATTGTTAACACTTATAAAACCAAGGTTACAAACTTAACCGGTATATAATCTTGTCTAAGGCTGGAGGTTCTTAAGTTGACGGTTTATGGAACACCTCCTACCTGAGGATTATGGCCAAATTATTGAGTGTTGGTAACCAGTTTTATGAGCATATATGAGTGATGTGAGGTAATAAAATGGTTTATCACCTAGACATCATAGGTTAAAATCCAATTATAAGAGTTATACTTGGATAAACTACATAGACTTAGGGTTATTTTATTAGTTGAAAAGAGCCTAAGTATAAATATACCCAAATAGAACACTTCAGTGGCAGTTTAATAACTTCTATATGATAGAGTTATTAGAAAACTTCAGTGGGAGATTAATAACATATATGATACGTTATTTTTAGCTCTCACGTCTCTGAGAGTTCACAATCCAGATTTAAGTGGTACTTCGTGTCACCCTCCCATCGGAAAGTATTTTTTAGCTTAAATCTAGATTACTGTGAATAAGAGAAAGTTTTTCAAATATAAGTTTATTATACGATATATAGATTTCAATTATCACGTCTCCACATAGTTTACACTGTGAGATTCATATGACGCTTCGTGACACCCTGGGAGTGACCTCCCTTTGGAGAGTGTTTTCTATGAGTCAATACCAAGGTAAATGGAGGAAGTAGTTCATAGTAAGTGGGTGAAGGATATGTGTCAATATATCCTATGGTCTTCTCCATTAGTCTGAACCATGAGATTCCTATGTTGCGCCTACTAGTTTTCTTTGGGCGGCCCTTTACTAGTCATTTAGCGACAGCTATCCCCTCGGAGGGTTGTAACATAGGATTCGAAACAACACAAGCTTCAGTAAAACGAATACGGTGTTATAGTTTCGTCTTGGATGTTGTCTTCTATTTCGAAGGCAAATTTATATTGTTCTATAGGATCTGAAAATGGCGGGTCACACTTATAAGAATTACAAAGTTGTTAGTAAAGATCTTGACTGAAAACGATAACTAAACGACTATAGGAATAAGAGTTATTCCGGAGACAATATGAATAAGAGTTATTCCGGGGATAGTGTTTGGTCAAAATTGTTTGTTTTAGTGAAGGAGTATCTGACTGCCCCACATAGCACATATTCTGACCCACTAAAATATCGTTGCAAATAAATAATGGTTATGGGTACATTATTACTTTTTGCTAAAACTTGACTTTGGATTTAGTTACAATTTGCTAATTAGAATTTGTTTGAATTTTATCAGCATGTCGAATTCTAGAATACTTGCTTCCGATGTACATAATAGTAAAATCAAATCAACAAACAAATTACTAGCAGTTTATTAGGATTTATACTTAATCAAAACACCAACCAACTTATTTGTTTTTGCCACCGCAAAGGAATCAAATTTACTGTCGCATAATAACTCAGTAGTCTCTGTGTTCGACCCTGGACTTACCAGGAAACCTACTGAGATTTATACTTGGGTTTTACTAGGAAAACTTGCATGTGCAACGCATAACTCATCACTGCAAACATACGTCATAATCACATCACATTTACAACGCATCAAGTTTTGGCGCCGTTGTTGGGGACTACGGCAGTACATATTGCGCTAACAGTAATCTTTTGATTTGCTTTGCAGCTTTCGACCTCTGTGCACTGCCATTCCTTTGGTAAGGAAAGAGCAGGTGTCACATGAGGGAAGGACACGCTCCTGAGCCCAACTACGACCCAGAGTCAAAAGAACATTCCGAAGAATACAGAGAGACAACCGCTGACAACAACAAGAGAGAAATCCCTATATGGAAAAACAACCGGAAGAAAGAGCCGCAAATGCGAACAATATCATGGAAAATCCTATTCTCCTGGAGAACGACCACAATAGACCCATCCGAGACTATGCGTCGCCCAACCTCTATGATTTCTTCCAAGGAATCATGATGCCCGCTTTGGACGGATCGAGGTTTGAGATGAAGCCGGTTATGTTGCAGATGATTCAGACGGCCGAACAGTTTGGTGAAAGGTATGGCGAGGATCCGCACGCCCATCTCCGGAGTTTCATTGAAATCTGTAATACTTTTGTGTTCCTAAGCATCTCAGTTGAAGAAGTTTGACTAACGTTGTTCCCATTTTCATTATGTGATCAGGCAAGGAAATGGGTCTATTCTCTCGAACCAGGGGATATAACCTCATGGGAATAAGTAGTAGAGAAGTTCATGAAGAAATACTTCCCCCTACTGAGAACGCAAAAAGAATCAACAACAGAGTTATCAACCTATGGCGCAAAAAGAAGGACCACCAGGATTTTTCCTGTGAACAAACGGTCAATCGTAAAATCAAGCTAGCAGATCACAAGCGCCGCAATCTTCTTCCCTAGAGAGTCTATTAAAGCAGTACATAGAAAAGAATGAGACGGTGCTTCAAAATCAGGCGACTTCAATTTGTAATCTAGAGATCCAAATGGGACAGATTGCGGGCGAGCTTCAAAATAAACCGTAAGGGATGTTGCCGAGCTCAACTGAGCTCATTTGCAACCTGGGGAACACAGGAAAAGAGCAATGTCAAGTCGTGACCTTGCGAAGTGGAAAGACAATAACGGAAGAGAAGACGAGGCCAAGTAGGACTTATCCAATTGCGATGGAATCCAAGACCCCGTTGACACAAAATGAACCAGAAGAAAATGAGACAATGAAACCAGAAGTTGTGTCCACCTTTAAGCCTATAGAACAAGGAACCATGAAGGTACAACTGCCATCATTTCTTCAGAGGCTTAAGAAGAAGCAAAATGATGAAGTGCAATACCATCGCTTCATGGAAATGTTAAAACAGTTACACATCAACATCCCTTTCACAAAAGCGATAGAAAAAATGCCAAAATATGCTAAGTTTTTTAAGGACATGGTGACAAAGAAAAGGAACACAGGAAAGTTCGCAACGGTGGAATTAACGCAAAAGTCAAATACCATAATTCCGCCGAAGATGCGCGACCCTGGAAGTTTCACGATATCCTGCTCAATTGGCGGGATATATATCGGTTAAGTGCTTTGTGACCTTGGGGCCAGTATAAATTTAATACTCCTTTTAATTTTCAAAGAATTGAATGTGAGGTAGTGACGCCCACGACGGTGACTCTCCAGCTGGTAGATAGGTCCCTTGTTCACCTAGAGGTTGAAGGATGTCCTGGTCTCAATTGATAAATTCATTTTACCGGAAGACTTCATCACTCTCGACTACGAAGCAGACAAAGATGTACCCATCATATTGGGACGGCCATTTTTATCTACTGGTCACGCTCAAATTGATGTGTACAGGGGAGAGATCACATTGAGTGTAAATGGAAAGAAGCTCAGGTTTGACATCATTAAAGCCATGAAGTATCTAGAAGATGAAGACCTATCCGATTCTGACAATGAACCCAGTTGTAATGAAGAAGATGAGTCTGAAGAAGAAGATGAAAGAGAGGATGTGACTGCATTCGTAGAAACCTACAATGTGATCATGGAAATAGCGAACAAAGAAGAAAAAGTGAATTTGAATGAAGAGAGTAAAGCACAAAAACCATCCTTGGAGCAACCACCTACCATGGAATTAAAGACTCTGCCAAGTCATCTGAAGTATGTTTTCCTGGGGCAAAATGAAACTTTGCCAATGATAATTTCCTCTGCGCTACAAGAAGAATAAGAAAATGCATAAGAGAAATAGGGTGTATGCTAGCAGACATAAGAGGAATCAGCCCAACATACTGCATGCATAGGATATATCTCGAAGAAAACCAAAAAGGGTCTATCGAACCTCAACGCAGACTGAAGGGAGGAATGACGGGCTGTGTGAGAAATGACGGTAGTCCCAAATACAAACAATGAATTAATATATCCAATTGTGAAAAAGGAGATTATTAAATGGTTAGACGTAGGCATTATATATCCAATTGTCGATAGCAAGTGGGTCAACCCCGTGCAATGTATGCCCAAGAAGGGAGGAATGACGGTAGTCCCAAATACAAACAATGAATTAATACCAATGACGACCATCATTGATTGGCGGGTCTGCATGGACTATCGCAAACTCAATGTGGCGACGAAGAAGGACCATTTCCTTTTGCCTTTTATTGACCAGATGCTAGACCACCTTGCAGGAAATGATTACTTTTGTTTTATGATCGCTACTGAAGACCAAGAGAAAACCACATTCACCTCCCCATACGAAATGTTTTCTTTTCGCTGCATGCCGTTTGGATTATGTAATGCGCCGAGCATGTTCCAGATGTGCATGATGGTCATCTTCTCTGAATATCTCGAGGATTCAGTGGAAATTTTTATGGACGACTTCTCGATTTACGGGCACACGTATGAAGTTTGTCTAAACAACTTGGAAATGATATTGAGAAGATATGAAGAGACAAATCTTGTGCTGAATTGGGAGAAGTGCCACTTCATGGTGAATTAAGGTATTGTGCTCGGGCACAAAGTTTCCAAGGAAGAGGTCGTGTATAAGGCGAAAATTGAGGCCATTGAAAAGCTCTCACCTCCAGCAAAGGTGAAGGTTGTAAGGAGTTTCCTGAGACATGCAGGATTTTATCGTCGTTTTGTGAAGGACTTTCCGAAGATTGCTCGACCATTGAGTCCGTTGCTGGAGGCCGATAGAACGTTTGACTTTATTTCACAATGCCTCAACGCATTCAAAATACTAAAAAACGCATTAATAAATGCACCTTTGTTGATCGCACATGACTGGACAAAGCCATTTGAGCTAATGTGCGATGCTAGTGGTTATGTGATGGGGGCATAACACAGAAGAGAAAGACAATGCTACACCTAATCGAATATGCAAGTAGAACACTGAACCCTGCCCAAGCAAATTATATTATCACTAAAAAAGAACTTCTTGCGGTGATTTTTGCACTGGAAAAATGTAGAGCTTACTTACTGGGATCCAAAGTGATCGTTCACACTGACCATTCGACAATCAAATATTTAATGACCAAGAAAGATGCAAAGTCGAGGTTAATTCGATGGGTTCTCCTCTCTTCAAAGAATTCAACATGTAAATCATTGACCGCAAGGGGACGAAGATCCAGGTTGCGAACCACCTATCAAGATTAGAGAATCCGGAAGTAGATCGCAACCAGTCCGAGGTGAACGCATCCTTTTCAGATGAGCAGCTGTTCAAAATTAAAGAATTACCATGGTACATAGATGTGGTCAATTACCTGGTGTGTGAACAATTTATGGAAAATTACACAGCCCACCAAAAGAGGCAGCTTATACACGAATGTAAATCCTATTATTGGAACAAGCCAAATCTTTACAAGAGGGGGTCAGACCAGATCTTGCGTCTATGTGTGCCAGAAACTTCTTATCAGCACATACTGTCCCAATGCCATGACTCATCATATGATGGACATTTTGGAGGTCAACGCACAACAGCAAAAGTGTTACAAAGTGGGTATTTTTGGTCGACTCTATTCAAGGATGCGCGAGACTATTCTATGAGATGCGACAGGTGCCAACACACGAGAAAAATTTCATGGAAGAATGCGATGCCAATGAATATTATATTAGATTTGGAACTCTTCGACGAGTAGGGCATAGACTTCATGGGACCATTTCCACCATCAAATGGTCATAAGTACATTCTGTTGGTCGTCGATTATGTTTCCAAATGGGTTGAAGCGGTATCATGCATCGTAAGCGATGCAGCGATAGTCTCCAAATTCTTACGAAGAAATATCTTCACTCGTTTTGGCAACCCACGTGCCATAATAAGTGATGAAGACTCCCACTTTGTCAATAGCGTCATCAACAAATTGCTGCTGAAGTATAATATCCTCCATAAGGTCACCACTGCATACCATCCACAAACAAACAGCCAAGCTGAGGTGTCTAATAGGGAAATCAAACTGATCCTAGAGAAGGTGGTGAATCCATCACGCAAAGATTGGGCCATGAAGCTGGACGATGTCTTGTAGGCATACAAGACTGCCTATAAAACACCTATAGGCATGTCCCCGTATGCGTTGGTGTTTGGAAAGGCATGTCACTTACCACTGGAATTAGAGCACAAAGCAATATGGGCAGTGAAGAAGCTCAATTTTGATTTGAAGACTGCAGGGGAGGCAAGAAAACTTCAGTTGCTCGAGCTAGACGAATGGAGAATTCAAGCATATGAAAATGCCAAGATCTACAAGGAATGCGCAAAACGTAGGCATGACAAACGAATATGCGAAAACAATCTCCAGGTTGGACAGAAGGTCTTGTGATCACATATGAGAGCATGAGCAGACACTCTTTGAGGATTCTTCACCTCCACAGACCCTTCCGAGTGACGACTGGAGCAATTCCGAGATAAAGCTTGAGAAAGAGACTTCTCCACCATCCATCCATGGCACCACCAGCAACCTTGATGCATTTCCAATGAAAAGCAAGAGATTGCTTACATCTAGCCTTCCACCTCTCCTCTTATATCTATATTGTATTACATTTTGGCTTAAGACATTATTACATTTTGTAATCAATGGATCTATTAGTTCCTTCAGCTTTATCTTCTTTATCTTCTTCTCCTTTATCATTGTTTACATTCATCGTTTAGTTATCAAAGGTAGTCGTATACTCAATCGTGCAGCCTAGAGATACGACGCATGTAGCAACCCATCGAGAGGTGTGCGTTGCATTAGTGTGGTGAGTTGGGATTACTCGGGCAACCTAACATAATGAATATTATTATGCATTAACAACTGCTGCATCTCGACCAATTCTCATAGTTAAACTTCCATTGCTCAATCTATTTAGTTAGGAGTAGGAGTAGCGCATAATCCTTTAACTTTTGTCTTTTTACTTTTATTCATTTCCTCAAACGCATTACTTCACAAACATTTTTGAGTTGCATGTCCTTGTGTTCGACCTCAGATCACCCCGAGGAACTTGTGTTCTCGTTATACTTGGTGAGAAAGTCAGAAAACTTGTGATAGGAACGCATAGTCATCACATACATGTTTAAACGCATATTGTATATTTTCTAGTCCAACGCATGACCATCAACGCATGGAGATCAATGCATAACATAAGATGTATATTTATTTTCCTCTCCTTTTCAATGTGACAAGTTTTTGACACTATTGTTGGGGACTTGGCAGCTAATTGTTTGTTAAGTTTTATGTTTTCCTAGGCTCCTTTTTGTCTTGGGCGTATTGTAGCTTGTGCGACCAAGTTGCAAACGATATTTGAGTGAAGGCGATGCGCTTAAAGTCAATTTGACCCCGAGATAGAAAGGCTATCTGTCGCATCAACTAGAAGCAGTCCTGTTGGAAGCTCCAATGGTCGGGACAACTAGTCTCTTGAACTAAGTAGTTGAGATTAATCTCCTGCGTGGAAGACTCCTTGCGGTAGCTTCACTTCAATTTCTCCAGGGACGTCTTCTACTCTATCTTTACTTTGCTTTCCTAGTTAATAGAGTTTAGTCACCTAAAGTCTCGTGTCCTGTTCTTTGTAAACAGTTTGTACGAACGTATGTATTATTAATATATGATATTTACTTCACATCTTGTATTTTTGCTTAGTTACTGGTTTTATTTGCTTTACCACAAACCAATAAACATAAAATCCCTGGATATCTATATGTGGCGACATACAAGTGGATCATGTCTTGAGTGATAACCAAAATGGTTTGTAGTATATGAATATAGGAGAAAAACCTTATCGTGGTAACGCTACGGATGCGACCCTCTTTGTGGAATGGTCACAAGTGTTGTGACTTGTCACAGATGATCTGATCCTGATCATTCGTGTTGAGGAGATGCGAGCGGGGGCGTCCTATACAAAGAGTTTGTATAAGATCTGACCACGAAGTGTTAACGTCTCGTTATATAACACCGTTCATGACAGAGAATTCACTTCATTAGGATAACCATAGGTAACATGACCTCAATCCTGAGTGAGTTGGGAACTCCTGTCATTGAGGGCGGTCCTTTGATTTGTATGGGTGCGAATGGCCAGGTCGCCAATTCAAACCTACCATTTAAGGGATTCGTATGATTTGGGAGATCGGAACTCAGCTACACAAGATGGAATTCACTCATTCCTCGAGGCAGAGGTAAGTAGATAGATAGCTCTCTTAATGGCTGATTCCGGAGCTTGAACAATGTGGCGCCACACACCTTCTCTTGGCCCGAGAGGTGTTCACACATAGTTGGACTATGTTGTATTATTCATTAAAGGAATTAGTGATACTTAAGGAGTGAGATGTAACTACAGGGGAAAAATGGTAATTTGGTCTAGCTATACTTACGAGCATCTGTGAAGGGTCATCTTACTCATGATTGGTTATATCCGATGGACATAAATATATCTGTGGTAAGAAGAGTTCAGTTGTTGGTGTTTAGTGGAATGCCTGACAGTTAACGGATGGTGGATCTCGTGACTAAAGAGTTTGGTCAGCTATTCACAGACCGTTGGAGCTTCGAGCCACAGATCCATTAGGTCCCCTGGGTAACTTGGATAAAGTCGATAACCAGTGTTTGGGTTAATTTGAAATGTTCAAATTGACAAGAGGAATTTCGATTATATATGATATAATTGGACTGGTTAATTATATATGATACAATTGGCTAAATGTATGAGATACATTATTTTGGGAGAAATTAGATATAAATATGATTTATATCAAGCAGAGAAGAAAATACTATAGTAGATATGTGATATCAAACTATAGGATAAAAATATAATATGATTATATTTATTAATATTTTAGTTGGTTAATTATATGATAATTAACCCAAAAATAATGTTTGGACGTGGGTTAATGGGAATGAGTCAGTTATTGTAACCGATGAAATAAAAATGAAATTGTTTCATTTTGAATCGAGAGTTCAATCATCGTCCAAAAAAAATCGCAGGCGCGCGTTGGTGAAAAGCTAATTGATCGCTTAAGCATTTCGAGAGCCTGTGTGATAGTAACTCTCCACCTAAACGATCGTCCACCTCGCGCCTAAACGATTGCACACTATTTCCTACACGATCGCATAGCTTCTCTAAATGATGATATAGTGTGCCTATTTTGCTAAACGATCGTATACCATTTCCTAAACGATCATTCAGTAAAACCTACACGATCGTGTAGCTTCTCTTAAACGATAAGCATTCTGCTATGCGATAACATCTTTTTCCCTCGCACTTGCTTATCTCTTACACGATCCATGTTTCCTCCTTCCTCTACCATATTCATCAAAGACCACACTTTGGGTTCTCACTTCGAGAATATCCAGGGCTCTTTTTTGGTGGTGTCGTCTCCACGACGTTCGTGTTCGTGCGTTTGTTCGGGTTGCTGTAGTCGACGCTGCTGCTAGGCGTTGGTTGATTGGGTGGAGGTTTCCGCTGCAGTGAGTTTCGAAGTTTCAAAGACTATCTTCAACTAGTATGGAACTCTCTCCCTTGTTATATCTTGTTCATAGCATCCCGTTAATTAAAATTTGTTTGCATAACTGTATGTTTTGAATGTATAATATGTATTTCGGTCACGGTGAGATCAGAGCGATCCGAACGCACTCATGGAACTCTTCGGTATGAGATTCTTCAATTGGTATCCGAGCCAAATTCTGATACTCCGATTTCATATGTTGTAACGAAATGAAATTTACATTCTTGGTGGGTGCATTTCTACACTGATTTAATGGTTAAATTTGCTGTGGATGTACGGATTAATGGATGTTTTCGAGATGATTAGCCTTGGTTTGATTTAAATTCTTTTACGTTTGCGATTATTTGTAAAGGCCCCTACATTTTTGGGCATTAATAATAGTATCGAGTCTGTATTCAAAGTTTGTTTGAATTTGAGTCGTTCGGTGATGAAGATCTGGGCAAGCGTTGCGGTTCTTCGAGGAAGGAGGCGATCTAGGGTTGATCGCATCGTGCAGAAGATGTGGTATGCGATCGCTGATGATCGCATCGTAAAGTCGATGGAGTACACGATCGCTCTTGAACGCATTGGTTAAACAATGGGGTATGTGATCAAGAGTTGATCGTATCGTTTTGACGATCGAGTACACAATCACTGAGTATCGGGTCATGTATATGATGAGATGCTCATGTATCGTTTAAAACGCTTGTGCACTGGACGATCGTTTAGTTCAACAAGCTTCATCGCTTAGTAACTGACTAAACGATCGCTTAGTAACCTAAGGTAAATCGTTTACCTGTCATTGCGCTATGCAATCGCATAGACGATCAGGCTTTGCAGCCTCATCGTCGTCTACGCGGTCGTTTAATTATACTCTGATTGTCTAGTGCGTGCTGAACGATCGTCTACCTGCGACGTTCGCTACATGATGAAGACCTCCTAGCGGTTCAAGACCCGGTTCGCCTGTGAACCTGTTTGCTCGATGAAAAATGTAATAGATAGGGTTTTTTCATTTCAGTTTTTGTAAAGACTCATCCCGGTCCATTAATCCTTTATTTTTTACATGCAATGTATGTTTTTTTATATGTCATATGGTATGCACATATAGTAAATCCCACCTTAGGTTATGCAATGGTCATGCATCATCTCTTTATTGTAATGTAAATTTAGAGAAGCATGATTTAATTATGTAAAGCATGCTCATGCATCATATAATATAAGATTATAATTTATGCATGCATAAAAAAGCAATTGACCATGCATCATCTTTATATTATAATGTTATTAGTGTATAAGGGTGGAATGTTAAGCATATTTGCTTGGTTGTTACGCGTTATATAAAAAGTTAAATATATAGTAAAGACCGGACCATTGCATGAAGCATGACACATAGGTATTTTTATAAATGTTATAAATGCCTCGTTATGCGAAATGGTTTTAGTTGTTTCTTTTTTAAAAGTTAAAGAGAAATTAGAACTAAAAGAAATAAGAAAGACATGCATGCTCACTTAAGTTTAATTCATGGTTTTAAAGTGTTTAAAACTTGGATCACATAGACCTAAGATCACGGTTCTAATACGATTAGCAACCCTAAGGCTTTAATCTTTTAATCCGTTTAATAGGATTAAATTAGCTAATAAAAGGTTAAAGTGTAGCAAATCTATCTATAAGGGATCTTTTGTCTAAGGCGAGCTCTGTCTAGGCTGGGGTATTTAAGTTGACAGAAACGTAACACCCATTAAAGTGTTTAAATGTTAAGGACAGTCCATTAAAGTGTTTAAATGTGACTAGGTGAACTTGTTCATATTACATAGACAAACATTGTTTATGAGCAGAGTTTAAAAAGACGACTTAGACTAAAATCAGTAGTCCAATTGTCTAGGTTAATGAATCCCTAGGTAGAACATTCAGTGGGAGTTACATGGGGCATAAGATGCTTCGCTTACACCTTTAACATTTCTCCTAAACAGTCCACACTATGAGATCTACCCTCGGCCTCGTGGCACCTTTGGCGTGTCCCCCTAATGGATAGTGTTTGGGTAGGTCATATCAAGGTGGATGGAGAGAGCATTTATAGTAAGTGGGAGCGGGAAGTACGACAACATATCCCTCAGTCTCCCTCATTAGGTTGAATAAAGTTAGTGCCCATCACCTCGAGGCACCCTGGGAGTGTCCCCTGATAACGGGCATAAATGCACGTTATCATAGTGCTAAGTTCTTAAACAATGCTGGCTTACGTTGATAAAATATGTTAAATTGCATCCAAAAAGCATCAAATTCATAATATTGCGGTCGCATGCATTCATCGCATAGAAACAGTTGATTTTTGGGTTTTTATGTAGAATATGCATTGGCGCAAGGTGGAAATTGCGATCATAGGAAATCATGGTCGAGCGCAGCATTACCGCAAGACTTAGCGGTGATTGTGTTCGCAAACATTTGCTCAGGAAGGATTGTCGAAAGTTGGTTAGCGCAACTTAGTGGGGCACATGTGGGTGAAAGGCATAATTAATCGCGATGGGATAGAAAGCTGATGACGGTCAAATCTGAATTAAACTGACAGCCGCTAACGATAACAAGTACATTCATCTTTTCGATGACAAATATTCGGCGCATCAGTCAGGGAATTAAAGCCATTTCATCTGAGAAATCATAAAAGAGAAGCCACCTTCACCCGAAGCTCTATAAATACCAAAGGCATCTTTTAGAAAACGGGTTCACCAGTTCACCAGTTCAAAAATTCATTAGTTAGCTTAGCGCACTTTTGTCCATAGTTTTTCCTTTTTATTTTAAGGTAGAGCACAAGAAGAGTAAAGACGCCGGAGACCACTCAGGGCAACTCGAGAGTGAACCTTGAGGCGAAGAAGCAGAGAGCGGGCCGACTCTCACAAGAGCAAGATTATCTTTTGAACACGAGTAGAAAAACAGTGTAAAAGCCTGGGCAGCAAGAGATTGCTACCAGGCTCTTTATTCTATTCTTGCATTGTTATCTTATACTTCATCTTTATATTTATACAATAGAAGTTCTTATTCTACATCTGTTCACTCTCTTAGCATGCATGAGTAGCTAAACTAGTCGAATGGGTTGAGAAGAACTAAGTTAACATGACCTAGGAAGTTCATTGCTTGCGATCGTCTTGTTTTATGTTGTGCCCAACACCCCTTTAGAGCTACTCGAGAGACAGTCTAAAGAAATAACCTAATGACTCGAGAGAGCTAGGTTAGAATCTAGACTCGAGAGAGCAAGATTAGAACTACATAAACAAGAAATAGGGACTTAGAGGTAAGCTCTGTTTGTCAACCTTCATCGCATGCATCCTAGAGATGGGAATGATATTATGTGGTCGCCTTATTTGTGTGTGTGTCATTTTGTCATCGCATAAATAAGAATAGAGGCTTATGTGTAGATCCTATAGACTTATCGCATATATCACATGCGTTCTAGCCTTAGAAGCCGTGGCATTCGCATCGAGAGGTGGCTTACTGTTGTGTGCATGTTGCATGATCGCATAGCATGAACGCATCCTAGGAAGTGTGAGCCGAAACTTTTCTCAACCCGTTCACCGCATACTCATCGCATTTCCCATTTATTAATCTTTTTTCAAACTCCACTGCATTTGTTTATTTTTCATTACCGCAAACAACAACCTCAACAACTATTGTTTTATTTGGTTACCGCAAAGTTTTCCTAAAAATTACCACCGCAACCTATTTTCCAAAGTCCCTGAGTTCGACCATGGACTTACCAGGAAACTCAGTGGAGTTTACACTTGGATTTCACTGAGAAAACTTGAGTGCTCAACACATTTTCACCATCGCATTTCATCCATATTTCCACATAAAAAAAATGCATGAACATGTTGCTAAAGGAAAGTGTTTCCACTGCAACCAAGATGGACACTAGAAGAGGAACTTTCCTCAGTATCTGAAAGAGAAGAAAGCAGCCAGGCTAAGTCCAAGGCTGATAAAAATAAATGTGATTTACTTGTTCTTGAAACTTGTTTAATAGAGAATGATGATTCTGCCTGGATAATTGATTCGGGTGCCACTAATCATGTTTGTTCTTCTTTTTAGAGGATTAGATCTTGGCAACAGTTGGAGGCTGGTGAGATGACGATGCGAGTAGCCACCGGACATGTCGTCTCTGCTGTGGCAGTGGGAGAACTCCAGTTAGCTTTACATAATAGGTTTCTTGTTTTACATGATGTATATATAACTTTCCTGAACTAAAGAGGAACCTAATTTCTGTAAAGTATTTATTGCAATGTAAATATACTATCTCATTTAATGTGGCCAAAGCGTTTATTCATAAAGATGGTGTTTTTATTTGCACAGAAAATCTGGAATCGAATTTATATGTGCTAAGGCCGTTAGCCATTAATTCCCTCCATAATACTGAATTGTTCAGAACTGTCGTAAATCAATCAAAATGTCGACAAATTTCTCCAAAAGAAAATGCCTACCTTTGGAATCTACGTTTAGGCACATCAATCTCAATAGGATTGAGAGATTTGTGAAGAATGGACTTCTAAGTGAGTTAGAAGAAAATTCTTTGCCAGTGTGTGAATCTTACCTTGAGGGTAAGATGACTAAACGACCTTTTACTGGAAAAGGTCATAGAGACAAGGAGCCCCTTGAGTTAGTACATCCTGACCTTTGTGGTCTTATGAATGTGCGAGCTCGAGATGGCTATGAGTATTTTATCAGTTTCACTAATGATTACTCAAGGTATGGGTATGTTTATCTTATGCAATGGAAGTCTGAATCTTTTGAAAAATTCAAAGAGTTCAAGGCTGAAGTTGAAAACGCATTAGATAGATGGATTAAAACACTTCAATTGGATCGAGGTGGAGAGTTTTTGGACTCGGTATTCCAGGGCTATTTGATAGAACTGGAATCGTTTCCCAACTCTCAGCGTCGGGTACACCTCAGTAGAATGGTGTAGCAGAGAGGAGAAATAGGACCTTGTTAAACATGGTTCGCTCGATGATGAGTTACGCTTCCTTACCGAACTCATTTTGGGGTTTTGCAATGGAGACTGCGGTATACATACTCAACTGTGTTCCCTCTAAGAGTGTTGGAAGAACACTTATGGAGTTGTGGAATGGGTGTAAAGCTAGTTTACGTCACTTCCACATTTGGGGTTACCCTACACATGTGCTTGAGGCTAATCCCCAGAAGTTGGAACCACGGTCGAGGTTATGCCTTTTTGTAGGCTAGCCCAAAGGTACACGAGGGGGTTATTTTATGATCCGATGGAAAATAAGGAAGAGAAGAGATACTCATTCAGGAATGATGTAGGTCTATTGATTGCAATTAAGAACTGGCTAGCGAACCAATTCCAAATAAAAGATTTGGGAGAGGCTCAATTTTTTCTAGGTATACAAATCTTTCGAGATCGTAAGAACAAAGTGCTAGCACTGTTCAGACATCATACATCGACAAGAGTTGCTCAAGTACTCGATGTAGGACTATAGGAGGGGCCTACTTCAATTCAGGCATGGAGTCACTTTGTCTAAGGACATGTGTCCTAAGACGCCTCAAGAGGTTGAGAAGATGAGATGGATCAGTCTAACCCATGCCATTTTAATGTTACTGACCCGTTTACAAAGGCTCGCACAGCTACAGTGTTTAAGGGTCACCTACGGAGCATGGGTCTACAAGATCGCCCTTGGTTGGACTAGGTAAGTGGGAGATTTTTTTTTTTTTTTTTGTACTGGGCTTTTATGCCCTAGTTTATTGTTTTGTTCTAGGTTTATGTACACCCCACTTCGCTTTAGGACAAGTGGAAAGATTGTTGGGTTAATGCCTTAAAGTCTCGTGTCTTGTAGTTTGTAAACAATTTGTACGAATGCTTTGTGTTGTTAATATTGATATTTACTTCACTAATCT